>NC_043980.1:35161182-35356182 GCF_902150065.1 Myripristis murdjan
GGGCCCTGCTGGCCAGGTGTCCAGAGATGAGTATCTGCTGGGACGTGCCATCGACAAGCAGATCACCGACCAATACGAGGAGCCTGAGAGCGGCCCTTCTGCGGAAACTGGCCTCCTGCCCGGGTCCATCTTCAACCCGACCACCCCCGCCTCCAGCCTCGACCTGGCCGCCAAGATCAGGGAAGACCCCCTGTTTGAAATCAGGTTCGTCCATTCCTTCTAATTTGTGCTCTTCCAAAATTCTGTTAAAGTCACACCAAGGCCAAAGAATTTGATCTGTTTTGCCCCGGCTTATTTATATTTTTATCTTTTCCTCTTAAGAAAACGGGAGGAGGAGAAGAAGAGGGAGGTCTTGACTAATCCAGTGAAGATGAAGAAAATCAAAGAAATGGTAAAATTACTGTTGCAGTTTTACACATAGTTTTGGTTTTCAGCAAAAGTTGGTTTTTGCTGGAATTAAAATGGTGGCGTGTAAATCTTATAATGTTGATATTTTTTTGTGCCCTTCACAGCTTCGCCAGAATCTCGAAAAGAAAGACAAGAAGAAGAAGAGGAAGAAGGAAAAGAAGGAGAAGAAGGGAGACAAAGAGAGGAGGAAGGAGAAGAAGCACAAGAGAAGGAGCACCAGTTCCAGCTCAGAGGAGGAAAATGACAAAAAACACAGGTAGATATGTTAAAATTTCTATCAGCATGTGTGAGACCAGTTTACTGAAAACAGTTTTGAACTTGACACAGATATATTACCAGAAAATAGTGGTGTACTGTCAAAGTGCCAGGTTATATTGAAGATAAATGAAACTAGCACTTGAAAATCAATATTTCTAATTAACCGGTAGACACTGACATTTTGACAGCGTTACTCCAGGTGACATCAAAGTGAATGGATGAACCACATGGACTCTAAATTTGGACTGATATGTAGCTTCAGATAAACTTATGTTGTATATTGTTTGTAAGTTGGATCTATTATCTATTTTCAGGACACATTCAAGAGATGAGTCTTCAGCAGACGTCAAATCTCACTCCCATCATGCTTCAGGCTATGGGCTGCAGGTAAGGAAGCAGCAGACCAGTGTCACATGACTCCAGTAATACCTTCATCACTCTCACACACAACCGAAGTGTGTCGTACAGATTCAGCGCCGAGTCCTAACAGTGACATGTGCTTTTAGCTCCCTGCTGGCAGACATCACCAGTCCTCCGCTCCTTCCGGTCACTCGCGCCGCCGTGAGAGGAGCCGCTCCCGGTCGCCACACGGTAACAACAGAGAAAACCACAGAAGCGACAGAGAAAACCACAGAGGAGACAGGAGGGAGCAGCACCGAGCTCCCAGTCCACAGAGGGAGCGCTACCAACGAAAAAACAATCACTCATCCAGGTAAGAGTTCACAGTTAAGGCTGGGCAATATGGACAAAATCATATCTTTGACCCAGATATTTAGATATCATGTTGTACTGTAGGGAGAACTATTGTTGCTTTCATAACATATTGACACACACTAGAGAGTTTTGATAATAATAAGGTCTAAAAATAAAGTCTAATAAGGTCAGAAAAATGCATGATATGCAGCCATTAAAACCAGGGGAAACTTCTGCCATATCAGAAACAGTACGACATGCCTTCCAAAAACTGGAACATGGACTTAATTGGTGACTTGGACAAACACCAGCAAAAAGGCCATGAAAAACGTCTCAAGTTGTTGGTGCAGCGTAACTCAAGTCTTGGTTCTCCATGTAGTATGTTCAGGACGTCCTAAATCCACATACTTAAGCCAAACTGAATGCAAAACAACCCACTCCTGGAAAATGTCTCACACACTCTCTACCTGTCTGTGTGATCAGTAGAAAATATATTGAAGTTGGTCTGCTTTTTAAATAAACATCCTGTGTAGTATACAACTGCCAAACTTAAAAAAACAGGTTTTTAAATCCTGCTTATCCATGTAATGATAACATTCAACACAACATTGTGACTCGGATGTTTTTTTAAGTCTGCTGGTTGTATTCTACAGAGGATGTTTATTTAAAAAGGAGACAAACTATTTTCTGTTAATCAGAAAGTTGGGGTGAGTAAATGTTGGGTGAGGTACTTATTTGACCAAATGTTTGCCTGGCTTCTGTAGGCACCTCTCTGCTGAGGAGCTGGAGCGCAAGAGGCAGGAGATGATGGGCTTTGCCAAGCTGAGAGAGGAGGAGAGGGAGGACAACGTCAAAAGATACAAGAGACAAGACGAGCTGGAGAAGCAGCGGGAACAAAGTACCAAGCATGACCGCCATGCCGGCTTCATCCAGTAAGTGTTGGACAGCCAACCATAATCTGACATGGCGTTTTTACATGTTCTTCTGTGTTCTCTCTCTCTTTTACAACATAACGTTTCTGGACACACATTAGCCATGTTCCATTTTAAATGCAAGAGTGCTGTCTCCCTGTCAGCCCTGACACTAACGCTCAGCTGTCCCTCCTGCAGCAACATGAAGCTGGAGAGCGCCTCCAGCTCCTCCCTGGAGGACAGAGTGAAGAGGAATATCCACTCCATCCAGCGGACCCCGGCCTCCCTCGAGAAGAACTTCATGAAGAGATAAAGACACAAACACTCATCACGTTTAAATGTATGAACTGATGGCACAGACTTGGCAGGAGTGTGCAGTCCACTCCCCTCTCAGTGTTGATGTTTCTGAGTGTAGAGTTGGAGGGATGGCTGCTGTGTTTAACGGGCAACGTCATTTATAATGTAACAAATGCAAAGGGCCCCTGTGAGAAAGTCACCGTCCCTTCAACACTCACATGATCCCAACTTTGTATAGTTTTTTTTTTCCACACCTCCAGTAAGACCTGCTTTTATCTTGGATGTTTTTGTAATATATGTTGGTGATTCAGTGTACTCCCTTATTCCTTAAATTAATGAGGAATTTTATTAAAACCACATTTTTGGACCTTTACTTTGCCTTTATTTGAGTTGGATTCCCTAATTAAAAGTCTGAGGCTTGTTTATGAGGAAAATTGTAAAACTAATACTGAAACTAATAAAAACTAAACTAAAACTAAACTTTTTTAAAACAATAAAAATTGAACTAAAATGAGCAAACCAAACTGAAACTAAACTGATTTGAAAACAAAAATGAAAAACGAATTAAAACCTAAAGTAAAATACAAACTATAATAACATAATCTGGTGGGATTTTGCCTCCCATCGCGAGATGACAAGCTCAGTTTTAATTTCGTTTTTCAACACACCTCAACCAACCTATTGGCATGTTGCCGCCCCCTTCCACCAATAAGAACAGCGCTTCACACCGAGTGGTGCCCGTCGAGCCAATCAGCGCGAAGTACACCATGACGTGTGTCGACTCAAGTTCGTCAGACTTCTGTGTTTCTAAATCGTGTAGTCACTGTAGGAAGCTAGCGGCCATTGAGGAAAACCTACAGAGCTAGCCAGTTTGCCGGTGACAGGACCCTACCACAACAAACTCACCATGGTAAGGACATCACAGAGAGACAGTATCAGCAGAGGTTTACACCAGCAGCGCTTTTCTTCTGAAATGACCTGCAGAACTGGAGTTAACAGAGCCAGCCAGTGCTAGCTGTTCGTGCTTAGCCTAGCTAGCGATAGCTTTTAGCCGACTCACCCCGGCTCCTGTATCATGCTTAGCTAAAGTAACTTAATAGAAAATGGTGAAACTGTAGCAGTTCTGACCACCACGGTGAGCCTTACTGTGAGGTGTTTTCAGCAGACTGTAGCTGTGTGTGAACACAGGAGGGATAATAATGACACATGGAGCCGCACCGGAGCTTAGCTACCGTCACATAGCCGTGTGCAGTGAACGGTAAAATAGTGTTTCACCAGAGTAAAACCAGCCCAACTCTCTGTAACTGGCTAATGTAGCTGACTTTAACTTAATTCTGTTTGTATCTCAGTTTGTATTAACATGAGCTAACGCTGTAGTAACCAGTGCAGCTTGCTCCAGTCCTCCGGCATTAGCGTAAAGCTATAACTTGATGCTGGTTAGCAGCTCCATGTTACAGCAACAAGCTAACAAACACCTGAAACCCTGAGCTTTCTTTAAACTAAACTAAACTCAGTTAAGTAGCAGCTTGTCCATACATTGCACACATATACATTGCAAAAATAATAAACACAAGTAGTAAAATAAGAAAAGTGGATCAATACAAAAAATAAAAGAAGAAAGACAAAACCTATGTATACCCTATAAGAGGAATACAGAATAAAATACACTAAAATAAATCTATAGCAAAATCTCTAGACCTTTTACTTTTGAACCTTTGCATACACTGTATGTATAATGAGACCAATAAGAAAAATAGCTGCAGAATAGAAGATGCGTATATACGATAGATGTATGATTTCCCTGATGCCTGGTGCTGGGAGCTGAGCTGTTGTATTGAATGTTCCTCTCAGTGTTGATGACAAACTGCCCTGTCCGTCTCCTCTGCAGTCTATTATGTCCTATAACGGCGGGGCCGTCATGGCCATGCGGGGGAAGAACTGCGTGGCCATCGCATCAGATAGGAGGTTTGGCATTCAGGCCCAGATGGTCACCACAGACTTCCAGAAGATCTTCCCCATGGGAGAGAGACTGTACATTGGGCTGGCAGGACTGGCCACTGATGTCCAGACAGTGTGAGTTTGTCTTACTCAGGCCGGGACTCTGTTGTTCTCTCTTCTAAATTATTGAATCTCTTTAGTCCACTGGCACGGGGACTAAATATCACACCAAAGTTAAGTTACATTTTGGTGACTTAAAATCTGGCCAGGCTGTATTCAAAGGGGTCCCTTGACCTCTGACCTCCAGATCTCTGAATGAAAGTGGGTTCTCTGGGCAGCCACGGCTCTCCCCTTTGCAGACACGCCCACCTCATGCTAATGCCATGCAGTGTGTTCTTTTGGCCTGTTGTAAAATGGTGTATTTGTGCAGACTGGGGCCTAAACAGTCTTGGAGTTGCATCAGTTGGCTTTGATTGGAAAGATGAGACTCTTGTGGATTCAGTTAGCCACATTTGATTCATGTGTAATGATGTGACCCATCGTGACCTTTAGGATAATAGCAGCCTCATGAAATTTTACAGCCACAAACTAGAGGATAATTCCGAAAACAGAAATTGCAATAAATCATGATATCATATTGCATGTTGAATCAGCACCCAAGTATTGTGATCGCATAAAATCAGCAGTTAAGCACATTGTCCCAGCGCTGGTGCACCACCAAGTACCATGATGTCATTGGCTCACATCCAGAGTTGTGAAATGAAATCCATTTACTGTTTTCCACGACAGTATTATTATCCAGTGTAAATGATGTAGGAATGATCCGGAGGTGGCTGTGCTCTGATTACACTGATAGTGATTGGCTGGATTTGTGCTGTGTGTAGATCCCAGAGGCTCAAGTTCAGACTGAACCTGTACGAGCTGAAGGAGGGTCGCCAGATCAAGCCCAAGACCTTCATGAGCATGGTGTCGAACCTGCTGTATGAGAGGAGGTGAGACATTTCCGATGCTGTGCTTGTAAGCTGATATTCCACAGCAAGTCCATACACATCTTGCCTCACATTATGTTTTTGGCTAAATTATCTAACCACATGTTCCAATGATGTTATCTTCTTTCTCACGGAACAGAGAGACACCATTATAGCAGTCTGTGTATGTCAAGTAAGAGATAAAGCTGGTTGTTGTCATCCTCATCAGGTTTGGTCCATACTACATTGAGCCGGTCATTGCCGGACTAGACCCCAAAACCTTTGAACCTTTCATCTGCTCCCTGGATTTGATCGGCTGCCCCATGGTGACAGAAGACTTCGTCGTGAGCGGCACCTGCTCCGAGCAGATGTACGGCATGTGTGAATCTTTGTGGGAGCCTGACATGGTGAGTTGGAGTATGATGTCACTTTTTCACCTGGGGGTTGTTGTTTGCGAGTTTATCCAGGGGTTTCTTCATGATGTCGACTGTATCTACAAGCAATTACAAGCATTTTTATTGCGGAAAATGTTTGTTTTGTTGTTGTCATATTGCTCTAAAATCCTCACTGAGATCTTTGTGCCACGGAGACAAGTCGTTCTGTTAAAACCTCTTCTCCTTTTAGTTCCAAATATACGCCCTTACTTTACTGATCCAGTTTGAATCCATTTTTGACAGTTATAACGGCGTGTTAAATGTCAAAGGTGAGCATACTGGACCTGTTCATGCACTGGCTCTGTCTTTGCATGTCAATCTGGAACCTGCCCCTGACCTTCCACAGATTTTGACTCGTGTCAATTGTACATGATGCCTTCACAAACAAGTTTTAATTTATTTATGGCTTAAAGTGCATGTGTTTACAAGGGTAATGCTTTGGTTTTCAGAGGTATCCTATTACCCAAGGCAAGTGTATCATATGTTTGATCCTTTTATGCAACAAACATTTCTATTTCATTATCCTTAAGAATGAAATGTTTTGATAGTTGTGTGTATTTTTATTCCACCGTGGGCTGCTGTAACATTGATAAATCTGATTATTAAAGAAAAACCTTAAGGGAAGGTTCAATGGACCCTCACAGCAAGGTGTTTTTAGGAGGGTTTTGATCATTTTGTTCCACAGTGTGCTGTGTGTCGCTTGATATTTATGACTCATAACCTGAAAACTGGGTGTGACATGCACAGGAACCTGAGGACCTGTTTGAGACCATCTCCCAGGCGATGCTGAATGCAGTTGACAGGGACGCCGTGTCTGGCATGGGAGTCGTTGTGCATGTGATGTAAGTAAAATCATAATGAGATGTGTCAGAGTTATTGACGGAAAACAAAATCACAAGTTTGATGTGTTTGTTTGACAACCTTTTGTTTTCTCTGGCAGTGAGAAAGACAAGATCACCACACGAACTCTGAAGGCCAGGATGGACTAGAAGCCCAATTCATCACTCACACACTTTTTGTATAAAAGTAATAAACAACGCTTGTACTCTTTTTTTTCTTATTCATATTGTTCAATAAATGAACATAGGTTTAAACAATGAACTTGATGTGTGATGTTTTTGATGGAAGCACATTTCAGCAGATCTTTACACTGCTGCTGTTTTCAATCTCTGAAAAATCTGCATGTTGTGGGAAGCTTGTCTGTGGGCTTGAATTGTCTCCAGAAAATCAAGATACCACACAAGGCAAGTGGATGCAGTTGCTTTAGAAAAAAATAGGCAATTAAAAAAACACTGTACAGGGAGCACCCAGCCTGCTGAAATTGTTTACTCAGTCTTTCAGCACGCCTTTGCATCAAAACACCAGACGCCCCCTCAGCCCCAGTCACATTATGCCAGGGTGCAGGCTTTAGCTGCTGTACTTTTCTGAAGCGCTGCTCTGGGATTCATGACATAATTTCTCAATACAAACTGCGGGACAGCGGATTTAGGGAAAACATTCTGAGTGGGGTTGGTTTTGGTCATTGTAAATAAGAATTTGTTTAGTCCAAAGAGGATACCACTGATGCTCCAGTTTTTACCTATAAACTGACTACATTATATATTAAATACTATTAGTAGTGGTATATGAATGTTTTGTGGTGTTGCCTTCTTTTAAGCCTTTAGCCTGTAGCCTATGAATCACCATGTGGAGGTGGACAGTTTTTTCACCACAATGATACAGATGAGGTGAGAGAGTATTAAGTATTAGAATAACTGACTTAATAAAGATTAGCAGTAAATTAATGTGTAGTTCGGGTACTGAGGAGGTGAGGCAATTTTGAAGAGCTAGAACGCACTCATTATTCCTAATGCAGATACCCTGCTGGGCCTGCTGGTGGCGTTAGAGGGAAGGCCACAGAGAAACCCCAAATTTAAACTGATTGCACCACCACTGCCACTGTTAACATGTAGGCCAGTGGCGCCAGAGTTGACAAGCATCACCATTTACCCTGCAGGAGTGCTGTCACCAAGTGTCATGATGATTCATTACAGAGATGTAGACAGATTGAGCATGAACCAAAGAAATAAAGGCATTCCCAGAGCGAAAACAAGATAAAACTCCCTTTAATATGCAATGAATCGTTTCAAGTAACTTTTTTTCTAATGTCTGTTGGTAACAAAACAATACTGTATACAAACACAAAATTGCTACATTAAATGTAAACAAGATATAAAAATGATTCTTATGGTAATAAAACAAGTATTTGCTGTGGAATTCCCATTTTTATGTGAATTTTCTTAGACCAACCTCCAAGCTCACGGTTAAAATTTCAAAAATATTCAAAAACAATATGGCAACGTAACATTCAAACACCAATTTTTTTTCCTTTTTTTCTTTCTTTTTTTTAAGTCATAACACTCAGATGCAAGTTCAGTGGTTGGATGTTTCAACTTACTGGTGGAGACTCGTACATATCAGCCATGCATTTTTGATATTGCATTCATTTACTTAATAAACCATTACATATTAATGTGTTTATCGCCTGTTGTTCCAATTTCTGTCAGCAGTGGTTCTTTTTTGTTGTTGTTGAAAAGCCTGTTGGCTACTGCGGAGTTATCATGCGATCTGATCATTCTGCATCTGTGTGTGCGTGTATGTGTGTGTGTGTGTGTGTGTGTGTGTGTGTGTGTTTGTATGCGTGCGTGCGTATGTGTGTGATAAAAAATAATAACAACAATATGAACGGAAACTGAACAGACTGTACTAACAGACTCTTACTGCTGAAGCTGACACACTCGTTCAAGGCATTTGTGAGACAGTTCCCGTGCTGGCGTGAGGAGAACAGGGAGGTGGAGGAGGAAGCTGAAAAAGTGGTACAGGGAGATTCTCAGACATTATTCCAAATTCAATGGGTATCACAAGTTTTCCTTGAAAGATGCTTACACTGTGTAGGCAGGGAGGGCAGGGCAGAGGGTTTAAAAGGGGGAACAGGAAGAGGGAAAGGGCCACGTTGCTTTTTCAATAGAGTCCAGCGCCCTCTCTCTGTGAGACAGTGTAACAGCCGCGTTGCTGTGCCTCCCTCCTTGTCAGTCTGTTGTCCCGGCTGTGGGAGGTTACCGGGAGGGGCTGAGGAGGGGGGGCTGGACTGAGCCAAAGTGGTGGGGGAGAAGAGAAATAATTGGGTGGGAGCTGATGGATCTATGACAGGGTGTGGTTGGCTGGACTGGGAGAGGATGAGTCTATGATAGGATGTTGGACATGAACTCGAAGAATCTTTTGGAGTACTGCTCTGGGTTCACTGTTGAGATCTCAGCCCCCGCCTGAGAGGAAAAAGGCACAAACAGAAATATTCAGAGCAACAGGTACACTGTATTTCAGTGTCTAAGAAGCTTCCAGAAGTTTTCACTTTCATTGAAGGCTTTTGGATTATGATACACTTCCTGGGCTCTTTGCAATCCAACACCCATGTTAATTCATTGGCTGCCAGCCATTTTCAGAACAGAAAGCCCCATACTGCCAGCGTTTTAGAGCATTTTAAGTGATCTTTCAAGACCCACAGAATAGTTTGTTCTATGACTATGTAAACACCGAAACCACCAAAAGTCTAACTGACGTCGCACACCGTCATTGGCAGTCAGTGTTTGGATATGAATTGACGGTGATCGCCGTTAAAGGCAGCCAATTAGTTAAAGTCTCCATTAAAGTAAGGCCCCGTTCTGACGTGGTTTTGACATCCGTCTCTAGTGATGCAATCACATGTGGACAGTGGAGACGAATCACATCCGTCTCCAGTAACTTGTCATCAGATTTGCCATCACAGCCTCAGACCCTTCAGAAGCACCTATTCTTTCTTACTCTGATTCTAGTCCAACTCTGCCGGTCATCCTGAAATTTACCACCCATCTTATTTCTCATCTTTGGCCAATTCCTGAAACAACTGTGGCCAATTTCTCTATTATTTCTTTATTGCTTACTGCACAGAGGCCATCTCGCCTTAAAAACAAACCACTCAAACTGAAATTTCATGCCTACCAGCTCTATCAAACACTCCTTCCTTCCATAAAGTGAACAAGAGGCCTTCCCATGATGCAGGGAAGGCATCAGGACACATTAGTGTTCACACTACAAATGCAATGTGGCCCAGGGCATCCCTGACCATCTCTGAAGGCGGTTTGCCTGATCGGATCACAACACATCTCAAGGGATCGCTCAAGATGCATGTTAAAACCAAGCATGAACGGGATCCCAGACTACTTATTGTTCCTTAAATGCAAGACTACAATATCCTCTACCTTCCACAGGTTGTCAAGTCATGATGTGGTCCTGGTACTCACCCCGTGTTTCACAGTTTTGGCAGCATGTGCAGCTTTTTTCTTAGCGTCATAGTGCGTGAGGATGTCGATGATAGCCATGAAGTATACCTCCTTCTTCACAGCACCTTCAACAAACAATAAGATGTAGCATGAGAATATATTGTCAGAATCAGGGGGGTTTACTTTCACCATCAATTGATTACAAACTGCCTGCATCTTATTTCTTCATTCAGTACTTATCTATTGGGCATAAATGTTAAAGGAATCCACACTTAGTACATGTACTGGGGCTTTGACCCTTGCATGATGTGTTTATTCTACTAGTGTGGACTAAAAATATCTCAAGTCTGATGTAAATGTTGACAAATGGATTATAGATCGATCAATTCTTGTACTTCCAGCAGACAACCAGCTGCCTAAGTGTCTGCACTTGATGCGAGGGTACGTTCAGTTCAGTGAGCCAGAGAAATGTTAAAGACGACGCTCACTGTCGTGGCTCTTGATTGCGTAGACATCCACCGAGGGGTCAAACTCTCCGGGGCCGAAGAATCCGCCAAAATTGAGGGGGTTGCCAGGACTGTCGGGAGGGGTGCCAAAGGAACCAGTGAGCGCGCCACCGCCCATCCCGTCATTCTCATACTCTTCCTCATCTCCTCCACCCTCCACGTCCATCTCCTCCTGCTCTGCCCGCTCCACATCATGGATGCCCACCAGCAGACTGTAGTCCATGATCTTCAGGGTGGCCAGAAACTGACACACACACACACACACACACACACACACACACACACACACACACACACACACACACACACACACACACACACACACACACACACACACACACACACACACACACACACACACACACACAGGGGAGTATTTATTGTTACTGTGATCAGCCCATCTACACATTTTGGCAGCTCATACAGTCACACAGGGCTGGGTGATCATGTTGAAATCAATATCATGGTCATCATAAGGACTTTATTTCATATCATTGATCATGATATGGCTTATGTGTGCACAATCACTTCACAATTAATCTTAATATTATCAAACTCATGTCCACTGCATTGAACTGTTTAATAATACAGTTCAATGCAATATCAAGCAAAATTGAGGTTTCAAATGATGCTTGCTAAATGTTTCGTAACTAATTTTGTTAGTTTGTTAGTAAGTTGCTTATCATCAACATAACTGTGTACAATATCACAATATCATATCATTCCACTTATAGAAACAATATCATGATACGATATGATGATAATTGTATTATATCACAGATTATGCATGATAATACTGAATTATCGCCAGCTCTAAAATCACAATACAGTAATGAAGCTATTTATTAAAAAAATGTAAGAAACACAAGATCAAAATTGAAAAGTCAACAGAAGTTGGTTTAGACACATGGTTTGATAGATGATACTGAATTAACTAACCTAAGTTCCTAAGGCAGGGCATTGTCAGTCCTGATGGAAAAAGCGCAATCACTTTTAGTCTTGAGTCTAGATGATGGGACAGTCAAGAGGCCCTGCTCGAGGATCCTGGACTGCACTTGGACTCACAGGGGATTAAAAAGTCTGTAGTGTAGTTAGGAGGCAGGCCTGGCCATGCTTTAACTCTATCG
This sequence comes from Myripristis murdjan, assembly GCF_902150065.1. Classification (NCBI taxonomy): domain Eukaryota; kingdom Metazoa; phylum Chordata; class Actinopteri; order Holocentriformes; family Holocentridae; genus Myripristis; species Myripristis murdjan. Next base: position 35,173,018 of record NC_043980.1, read on the forward strand.
ATTCTAAATGTAAGTGAATGGCAAAGTGCAGTGGCCCTGGCGTGTCTCTTACCTCTACGTCACGTTTCAGCTTCTCCAAGAAGTACTTCTTGTTGTCATCTCCTATCTGCAGCTTATGGCCTTCATTCAGGAAGTCGTTGTCTTTAAAGGTAGGCAGTTCCTTGGCCTAAAGACAGACATTTGTATGGTTATAAGACACAGCTTGTGGGCTTTCTATGTTTCCTAAGTGGTTACTACAAATGACAAGGTGGAATTTTACACAATACCCCAAATGCCAAGCACAGTAAGTTGCAAGTACTTGGATTACAATGTACACTTTGGAGTAATTTTATGGCCTCTATTTTTGTAACACTTTAGACACAGCCTCCAGTCAAATCAAATTTTTGTGCATCCAGAGTTGTGACTTATTGTATTCTGGACTGTATGGTCAAAGTCACACTGGAACAACAATTTTCAAAATTTTCAGTCAATGCAAACAAAAAGATGATACCAGGACAACAGACCATAAAACAAAGAGCAAAAGGATAGTGAAAAAGATACTTCATTCAAAATCATAGCCTAGAATAAATCTATGACTTTATTTAGCTGTAATTTGACAGCCCTGTTCCTGAGACCAACAAGGCCATTTATTTTTGTCCTATCATGTCAACAGCCCATCATGACATAGAAAGAAAGCGCACCTTCTCTTTGTCGCTGGCTTCCCTTGAGACAGTAGAACCCTGGATATGAGGAAAAATAAGAGCAAAAATAGAATTAATTGAAAGAAGCGGAGGGGAAATCAGAAGCATTGTTAGACGACATTTATTTTAACTGTCAACATTAGACAGCAAGTTTTCTCCCGAGTATTTGGCAGGCGTACACTACAAAGGATTTCCTGGGGAGTTGAGAAGCAGGCAGCAGTGCAGCGTATTCACGGTTTACTGGCAGGGAATTTGAACCCGTATTAATCTGCAGCACAAGCCCAGAATTCTCCACCTTTTGTGGCTGAGCTGGATTTGAAATCTCCCCCAAAGCTTACTGTGAGATTAGAGACTGTTTTCCTTTGACATGTATTTGTTACCTATGTTTCCATTCTCCCTTTTGAAGAAAAACATCCTGAGTTACAACTAAAAAGCTAATTTTCAGCTTTTCAGCACATCAGCCGTTCAGTGTGACTACAAATGTAAACCACCTTTCATCTACTGTCTATCAAATCATGCAAAGCTCCAGAGCTGTGCTTACATTACACATACAGGTGAGTTATATGTTTACACTTTTAACGTTTCTTAAATAATTTCATTTGCTTAATTTTCATTGAAGATGTGTGGCATTCTAGCAGTCAAGTTTAAAAAAAAAATCAATGGTAACAGAAGGAAAAGTGCTTTTAGTTACCTTGGAGAGCCAACCAAACACACTTCTCTACAATTACAAATATATTATTAAAAAACTGAGAAATGTTTCCAACAGTGACAATTTTCTGGAGTATTTTCTCACCTTTTGCAGATCCTCAGTCACATATTTGGGAGAAAAAAAAAAAACAGAAACAAGACATGACTTGCCTTCAGGTCATACTTGCGGTGCACAGTGAGGCGATGGCTGAATACATTCCGGGTCACCACCATATACGTCTCCACGCCGTCCACTGTTAGCCTGTACATGCCCAGGAACTGGGGGAGCAGCGTGCTGCCGTGACACTCCACTATGAACTGCAGAGAACCAGGAATGAGATAAAAAAAAAATGTTAAGAAAATGTAGAAGTGGCAATGATGAGGAAATAAATATACATCATGAGAAATGATTCAAACCAAAACGTGAGTTCTACGGTGCTATCATGTTAACAGCACTGCATCATTTTTACATGTATGTTTCTTGAGATCCAAAATAGGGATGCCTATTTTTAATTGTTCTCACAGGTCATACTACTAAAGCATGTCCACACTAAAGGTTAATTTATGGTTCTGCGTACACGTAGCTTACAGAGTGTTTGCATAGCAAATGCGGCCCTTGCGGGCCCTCTGCGACCGCCGCAGAGACTTGCCGCACACCTTCGAAAAATTGTAACTATGCGTTGGAACTACAGAGATCCTACGCAGACCACAAGAGCTATGATTGGTCCGCCGAACTACATAATTTCCGGCACTTCACCCCTCTGGCTTCACTGCCTACTGTAGTGTCACATTCCAATAGTTTTCACCTCACTACTTTGCACCTTTTGTTTGTAATGATTTGCGCATTTCAATTCTTTTGCACCATTTGTACTTAATGTGCACATTTCAATTATTTTGCACCATGTTTTGCACTATTTGTTTGAGAAAATAAAACAAGTCAATAATAAAACAATAAAACAAAACATGACTGTTTATTTGAAATGCCACAAATAAGTTTTTTGAAAAGGCTTTTCAGTGTAGGTAACAATATGATAATAATATATCGGCGGGGAATTGCATAGCGTACCAGACCGACAGGACGCAGAAGCATGATAGGCACACACCATCTGCAGAGCAACTGCATGCGTGTTGCGTCTAGTGTCCACAGAACCATAAATCAGCCTTGATGTTTGCCACCCACAAAAGTTAAGCTTTTGTAAACGATCTCCCAGGTAGATAAATGTGAAAACAGCGGTTTGCTGTGTCCATGTGGATGGGGAAACCTTTACAAAACAGGAAACTCACAGCACAGTCAAATACACCTGGACACTGTCCATCTTAAAAACTGTTGGCAAACTTTCTCACAAGTTTTGTTTAGCATTTACACTGACAGGCTTTGTTTAACTCCATTGATGCAAGAGGCCTCTGCTTTCACCAACCTTTCATGGGAGTTGAACCTTAGAACGTTGGTCTTGCAAATTTTTGACCTGCAATATCATGTGGTTCATGGTGTAAACTCAGGGGAATGCTCATGACAAAATCACCCTGAATTTTGCTCCACAGGGTATACCAAGGAAGAGGGCATCCATTTTCATGAGTTTCGAAATGTTGTAAATGATACACTGATTTCCACCTTCTATGGAACACAGCATGAGCCAAATTTTTGTCTGATTTTTTTTTTTCTTTTCGTCCATAATTAACAAAACGAAAGGGCATTCTTCTAAGAAAAATTGGCACTTGAATTTTGAAGTTATTTGGCAGAAGTATTAAATTGTGAAACTTAACTCTTTGCCAAAAGCATAACCCAGTTTTTAGTTTTTTTTTTTTTTTTTTTTAAATCTGGGTTTAGGGATAAACTGATGAAGCTGAACTAGCAGCGTAGAAGGTGTGAAAGCATGGTATGGTATGTGAGTGAGAGTATGTGTGTGTATGTGTGTGTGTGTGTGTAGCTGTGGTGAGGGCATTGCCCGTACCTGGTGGTATTTCTTGAGGATGTTGTGCATCTCAGCGATGTCCTCACTTGACACAGTCTTGATGACAAAGCGGTGGTCGTAGCTGGACAGGAAGCGGTTTCCGAAGCGGCCCTGGGTGTCGCTGTTCAGTGGGGCGCTCCTCGTCAGAGAGTTCTGCTCCAGGACAAACAAGTGGCAGGCACACACCAACATTATACAGCAACTTCCCTCTAGCTTCCCTCCATTCAAACATGAGGTAACACAGAGACTAAAGATCTGTTTTTCCACTAAGGAACAGGCTGCAGTCAAACAACGTACAACATCTGCAAAAAAACAAAAACAAAACAAAACATACACAACAACATGTATATATACACACACACACACACACACACACACACACACACACACACACATATATATATACAGACACACACACACACACACACACACACACACACACACACATCTATATCTATCTATATATATACATATAGATAGATATATATTTATAGGTATAGATAGATAGATATGGATATATAATAAAATTCACCAAAAAAACCCTAGGTGAAATGTAAAATTGCCTAACTGCACAATAAAAGGCAATACCCTGATAGCAGAATCAAAAACTTGCTCTAAACAAAACAACTTCAGGCAGCCTCGAGATCCATTATTTAAAAAAAAAAAAAACTTAAAAGAGAAACCATCTCTTCCAGCTTCACACAATGCTGAGTTCCATTCATTCATGATGAAAATATTTGTCACCGCCCTGGCCCAGTGCACAGTGTTTACCTCACCTGGTAGTCCTGGTCATCGATGCAGAACCTCTCCCTCAGGTTGCGGAACACCATTGGGCAGTACTCTTTGAACTTAAAGCGACTAGGCAGGTTTTCTCTGAGGGATGAGAGCATCACAGATGATCACAATCACAAACACAAGATTGACTCCTGCACTTGAAGCTCTTGAAATTTGCAAGCATAATGCTTGCTTATTTTGTTTTGTTCTTACTATTTTTAGAATGTGAAATGTGCAATGTGTGTGGACAATAATTCAATGAAGAGGTGACATTCGCCGTCATCAGTTCATATTAGAAATGCATTTGTTACACTGCTCATCAGAAAGGGAGATGCTGCCTGTTAGATGAATAACTGAATCTAATGGTGCGTGGAACAGCAAGGCAAACCTCAACATTAACCTGTTTGATTGACAGACTATTTAAATTTCACATTACAATTAAGGCAGGGTGGAGCTGACATGATGTTCATTCACAAGCATATCTATTTGACAGACTAAACAACATACAGAAGTAAAAGAGATCTCTGCAAATCCCAAACTATATGGATGTATTCTGAAACCTGCACATAAAGTTATTTTGACACAGGATCTCCTGCTCAGCTGGATAGCAATGTGGAGCACACTTCCATGTACACAACTGTAATAGCATCTGTTTTGACAATGTGTGTGGTGATTTCTCATACTGGTGGATAAACTGATAAGTGTTGATGAGCATTACTTAATGTAGCAAATCTTATTTTAGATTTATGCCACTGGCTGGGTTTCAAAAAGTCTTCTGATTGGATTTAATGAGTGGAAAGACAGTGGCAGTGCTCAAGCTTAAAGGTACCTACTTGTTAAAAAGGTGGTTGTCCACTTTGATCTTACTGTAGGCTTTAAAGTCATCTGGCATCAGCATTACTGGTACAGGCACGTTACTTAACTCGTTGATCTGAAGGAGGGGGGATGGGGAGAGAGAGAGATCAGAATACACCTGAAGAAGGGGGAGTGAAAAAAAGGCTGATGTTCACACTGTCGGAACATGACAGCACAAATAATTGTTTTTAAAAAAGTTAATATTAGAAACTGCAACTCCCATTTTGACAGAAACTGCAGTTTCTTTAGGAGGAAAATGTGTTAAAAACAGGCTAAATCTCTGCCAGGCAGATGCAATCAGTTGCACTCTGAACACGATCTTTCATTATATTCAAACAGAGAAAATTAAGTGTAAACATCTCATTTTCCTCACTCAAATATATATATAAAAAAACACGGTGGGAATAAAAGCTGCATTACAACTGGTATAAGCAAGAGAATGTTTTGTGTGACCCCCAACAGAGCCCAACAAACACAAAATTTCAGAGTGTATTTACCAGCAGCAATCATTAACTCTGGGACCAAAGAACAAGCTGACAGTTCCTCTCTCTAAGTCCCCTGACACTGATCTTATCTGCTGACACACATCCAGAGCAGAAGCTCATGCTGAGCTCAGAAAAAAAGCTCCTTGTAGATTTATGGCACATAAACAGCCCAACAGTGAGTATTCAGGGGAGAGATTGTGAGTAACACAAAAAGAAGTAACACTACCCAGGGGACAGTTGAAGGGGAGTCTGCAACTGAGGAAATCAACCTTAAAAGAACTACGAGGCAAATAAATAAATATATAACCTATGCAAACAACAGCAGACAGTACACAATCCTGGCAATGCTACATGTTCAATAATTGGTTATCAAAGCTGCAGCAACTAAAACTACTGATAATGTGTCAGTTTGTTGGATGACGCATTTCCTACAGTCACAACATGATGCTGTTATATCTGTGTGCTATCAAGTTATTTCAAGACATCTTTAAGCAATATTTAATTCTGGTAAAGACATTTAATTTTTTGCAAGCACAAACAACTGAGTTAATGAACAGTCAAACTCTGACATTATTGCTGTATTAAGTTTTTATCCCATATTCTCAATAAATACAAATTGCAAAGCAGTGAGATTTATAACCAGAAAATAAAACAACATGATCAAAGTCCATGTGGTAGTTTTTTGACGACATGTGCAATGTGAAGATGAGGTCTTCAAAACAAAATCAACTCATACACGTCTGGGGAGGCCAATGTAGTTGGCTGACTCCATGAACTCAGAGTATGTGCAGCAAATAATCAAGATGTTTTGAAAAGGGGGTTTATGAGGAAGAGAAACAGGTTCTTTACGCTTGACTTCATGACAGAGTCAGTTTCATTTGAAGTGTTTAAATAGTGTAAATGGTGTAACAGATCAGTACGCTGAACAGCCCTGAGAGATTTGACAAGAAAACAGTTTCCTGATCACAAAGATCACATCACTTGATTGTCTGAGTGGTTTCTGTAGGACAACTGCGTCACAAATGGTGTTAATGACACAAATGAGCAACAATACGTGGAGCTGGAGTACTTCAGCGTCTGGCACGTTATTAAAAATGCATTCTTCTTATGACTAAAAGAAGAGGGCTTTGAAGAGAAGTCTGTTTGATGTCTTGGATCTGCTTGCCACCCACACCTCAAATCACCCGGCCAATGTACCCACACACCCACTGCCAATGCTCATCCTCAGAATATATGTTGCAGTGATTACCATGTTTCCAAACTGCTTTGGTTTTATTCAGCCCGTTCACAGGGCAGCTTGTCTGTTTTAAGAAAAACAGGCTTAGCGCTGTATGTCAGGTGTTTTATGTGATTCATACATTAGCTCTTGCAGACATCAGCATGGGAAGTTTAAAACAAAGAGCTGTGAACGTACATGTACACAAACTAATTTCCAAGCTTGTAAATTAACACCACCCACCACAGTAATATCATTAAATCTGATATGGCTGTCTTTTCTACTCTATCGTCAACTAATGAAAAATGCTTTTATATATATGTGTAATGTCATGTCATTTGATCATGGTACTCATGCAAAGGCAATGGACTGAACCACTCAGTAATAGGACAACATAGCATTAGTGGGAGCCAAATGAAAGCACCTGGAGACACCATATTATCTGAGGCAGTAAGAAAGCCATGAGGTGCATAATGCTGTCAGCTGCATCCTCAATCAGAATGGTTCCAAAAGTTATAGCCACAGACACACTCTGTCACAGCAGAGAGGTATGTGTGTGTGTGTGTGTGTGTGTGTGTATGTGTGTGTGTGTTACTGGGTTTGGGGGTGGGGCACCGACAACCAGCAAAAAAAAAAAAAAAAAAAAAAAAAAAAAAAGCATTTGAGATGAACAAGCACACTGAGTTATTAATGTACAACTGCTCCATCAACACCACACTGTCGAATGTGCCCTTCACTCTGCTTTTCATAGCCATGCGAAGCTCAGCCAGAAATGAATGCGATATGTTTTCTGTGCTAATTATAGGACAGTGATGGTGTGGCGTTAAATAGCAGAGAATGGATGAGCAAAGAAGCTGAAAATGAGAGCTCGGGTCGGGTTTGTTTCAGCACGGCGATGTTTTTAAACAACAGCCCGGCTCTGTCTCGCTCAGTCTCCCTCTCCCTCTCCCTCTCCCTCTCTCTCTGTGTGTGTGTGTTGCTAAATCGCTTTTAACTTGCTGCTCTGCCCTGGCTGTCACACCCCTCCATGCCTGCACTACAGCAGACGCAGCTCACGACTATAACACCACATTCAGAGACCGAGACTCCACTATCCATGATTTATGATGCTAGATTAAGCTATGATCGCTGAATGCAAATGAGCACCACGTCGATTTTTTCCACATTTTCACGGCTGCAAGGGGCTTCACAGACACATATATCCGTGTAAACGCACGCTTCTGCCACACCAACCCACGGCTACACCAGGCATTTGCCGCTATCCACAAACTGCATGCAAAAGGTCCCAGCGTGGAGCCAGCCAACACATCTCTGTCAAGGCAGAAGTACTTTGGCGAACATCCACGAGCTAGACTGGGTACATGGCGGATGGAAAGCCCCAAAGTTGGCTTGAAAGGTTGAAGGCAGCTGGCTAACAAAGCTAGCTAAACGTTAGCTGCGAGCTAAATCACAACAGCAGCAGGCAGGGATAAACAAACCGCTTGTTAGTCAACAGGGAACGTACCGTATGGTTGACACCCCACATTAAAACGCTGAGAATAGGCTCGCTTGCACGGAATAGTTTCACCTTCTGTCCTATAAAGTGTTTCTTTTTCGTCTTGGTTTTGCTAGCGCTCACAGGCGCTACGCTGGTGCAGTTGGACGACATGTCTCTGGCCGGGAGCTCAGGCGGCACTAACGGTTGTTCAAGCTAACGGCGCAGCCTCTGTACAAACCAATTAGACGTTAAGAGCCGACAAATTTATAAGTGCATGGTGCTCGTCGTCCAGCTCGCAGTGTCTCTGAATCAAAGAGTGTCTCGTTTGAAGTCAGCGGTGGTGCATTTTGCGCCGTCACCACCCTTCCTCCCGAGCAGGCCACGGTAGAGTCCGGAGACCAGCTGGCGGAGAGGAGAGCTAGCCGGCCATCTAGCTACAGAGGGGGGGTGTGCCTGTGTGGAGCTGCGGAGACCCGCCGAGCAGCTCCTCGCCTCTCTCCTGCCGTCTGCAACCCCAAAAACCAGCGGAGGGTATTTCACTTGGAGCTAGGTAATCCCATTATGATGCGCCTGAGATTGTTGTCAGTCACCACCAACCAGCGTTTGGGGTCTCCTCAAGATGGCGTCTGTGTTGCACTTGCCAGTCAAGAGCGCCCCCAGCAGGCCGACCGTGGAGCTACAGGTGCTTTGGCAAGGAGAGGGTTCCCTAACTTTTTCATGTGAATCCTCAGCAGATGGACCTGGCAACCCCAGCAACAGTGAAAAACAATCACCCATAAACATTCACACCTTCCAGAGAGTGAAGTAACAGTGAAAATAAATTATATCCAGGGGTTGAAAAATCATCAGAATATCTTAATTAACTGGTGTGAATAGATCAGTAAAAGTAAAAAAAAAAAAAAAAAAAAAAAAAAAAAAAAAGCAGCTGGTGTACAATGTGCAGTTCTTCATTCAAAACACACTTGACCCTCCTATTGTCCTCAAGGTCATTTGACCCCATTTAATGTTTAATGTCTCCAGTTAGATGATTAACATAATTTTTTTAATTCATATTTTATGACTTTTCCTAATTTAGAGGGGACAAACTTGCTTCTGCTTTAGGGCCCTCACCAAACATAACCATATGCAGTAATGACAACCATTGACATTTGAGAGGGAAAACATGATTCCTGCAAAAACTTGGATGTATATAATCAACATGCATGTTTTACTGTGAGCATAGATGGTTCACTCAACACAAAACACAACCAAGTTCCAAATCCAGTCCAATGTCTGGCTTTCAAAGTGGCTCCTCTGACTCCACTGGTTTGCACTCTCACTGTGTGGACTCACATTGTTTGTTTGAGCACCTTTACCCAGTTGAGTTTTATTTCACAGAAGTGCTGACAGCTCTGAACCAGAAAATGACCCAATGTCTCCCAAAGTCACCAAGACTGCTGTCACAGTGTCCATTAAGTTTGTCTCCCAGCCACTGTCAAGGGCGTAATTCCAAGTTTCCAGCTTTAGGAGATACTTTTTCATGTTCAAACTGCAATTCCAAGATGAAAGGCATGATTCCCGTTTTTGTGGTTTTCACTTGGGCAAAACTATAAACCAAAACAATTCTTTTAAGCTGCAGTTTCTCAAAGAGCTGTATACTTTTCTTTAACATGATATGATGCCTCGGTTGCTGGTCTATATCTGTCTAAGTACATTATTGGAAAGTTTCCTTCATACTTAGGCTATATCCTAATTAATCAGAGATGTGGAGGGGAACCATGGTCCCAGGATTAATCTTTTAGCAAAGTTTGGTATGAAAGCCTTATGATTTGTTGTACCACTGTCTGCAGAAAAAGACTGAGTTAAAAAAGAGCGAGTTAAAAATTTAGTTTTGCGGACTAAGGAAGATGATTGTCAGTACTTTAAATATGATGTTGCCTTTGAATTGCAGCCTTTTTATCCTTCCCTCTTTTCTTTTTCTGCTCACAGTACTGCAGTTCCATACCATGGCCACATTTTTGTGTGTACACTTTATACCTGACCAGGTATCCACTGAAGACTTAAAAAAAAAAAAAAAAAAAAAAAAAAAAAAACATTATTAGAGCCAACCTTGTTAAATAAAGACTAAATAAACAATTAAAATAAAAATGTACGAGAATATAATAATAATCTTTATTTATATAGCTCCTTAAAAACATCACAAAGTACTTTCTTTGACAGACACAGCAAAGCAGAATAATCAGAAAGCAAATAACAGAAAACCAAGTGCATAAAAAAAATTAAGGGAAAATCCAGAAGTAAGGTTAAAACAAGAAAACTACAGATGCAAAACACAGTAAAGAGTGTACACACACACACACACACACACACACACACATATATATATAATTAATTAATAAAGTGATACTACAACTGTACAACTACAAGAATAAAAACAGTGATAAATAGACAAAGAAAATAAAAGGATAATAACAAGGCAGCATCACATAAAGGCAAGTCTATGCATAAATATATCCATTTTAATATACACTGTACATGTGTAATGAAGCTGGAGGTGTATGTGCAGGGCCCGAGGTGTTGCTGGTGCAGGCTTCATGTTGGGAAACCAAATCAAATCAGGGTCAGGCACATAGAGGGCGTGGCAGCACCGTCTCCTGGACAGCTTCATATCAAACACTGCATTAAATCAAGGTGAAAAAAGATAAGTGTCCTGGCTGAGCAGTGTGACCGGAGCAAGAGAGAGTGAGCAGAGAGCCCGATCCACATCTTGTGTAGAGCCCCGGTAGCCGGAGCAGATACCCTGTATGCCCCTTGAACAAGGCGACAAAATAATATCACGTGATCCAAAATGGGCAGTCCTCTGACGGTGCTGAAAAAAAGCCATTTTCTGGCGCTGCTGCAAATTCTATCCAAGTCCAAATAATTGAGCAGGATCCTCGCTGGGAGGAGTGGGAAACTTTTATGTCATTATCAGGTAAGGAACGAAGCATCGGCGATCGCCTTTTCTCGCAGGCGATGCGCTGGCTCGCCGCGGCGCACACACAAAGTGCACGGTGTCACATTTTGAGTCTCTCTTGTTCGCCTCTCTTGATACAACCCTGTCAGTGAATTTAAGATGGCTGCTTTGTGTACCAGTGTGATTTTTTTGAGGCTCTCCCCCCTCTCGGTGCTAGTGTTTCTGCTGAATATGTGTCCAGTCGGTCCTCGGCTACACGGGAGTGCGCCGGGGAAATAGAAACGCTCTTTGTTGCTCCGCGGGTTGAGTAACAGGACTGATGCACAAGATGAGGCCACACAGGGGCGATTCTATAGTCGGCTCCTGTGTACCAGCACAGCCTACATTTTGCTCCACTGCTGCTCGCCTCAACGTGTTATTAATCGCCTAAGCTTCCACACAACATGTCATTAAGAGTGTTTTTTGGACGCGATCTCCCTCGGCTGTGCTTTTGCAGCCTGTTGTCCCAAGGACGAGCTGCAGACATTGTCATGGAAGAGCCTCATTTACCACACTGGACATATAACTAGTAGTTGGAATAAGCCTAATGCACTTTACAGGCTGTGGGGGATCACATCACATGATCACACTGCAGACCTGCTCTGTAATAATGTCTCTTGTTATGATGATCATTATTATAATTATCATTATTTGCTCCCCTCTTGCAGATCTTTCCTGATGGATAAAATGCAACCCAACCGGATTAAAATCACAGATCTCAATCCACATCTCACATGCCCACTGTGTGCTGGTTACTTCATTGATGCTACAACCATTGTAGAGTGCCTGCACTCCTGTAAGTCCCCAACATGAATGCAAGCAATAAAAAGAAAACACGGACCTCACAACCAGTTGCAAAATAAGATCTTCTGCTAGCCTCTGTAGTGGTAGTAAGCAATATAATGTCAATATTATATCAATATTGTGATATGAGACGACATATCTTGGGGTTTTGGATGTTGTGATGCTGTGTTGTGGCCTAAGTGTGGTGTTTTCCTGACTTTAAAGGCTACATTATAATCACAAGAGGCAATTTTCTGCACTTACTAGGCTGTTCTAGGTATTATTTGCCTCTACTTGCTTGGTGATCGTATGCACATTACTAATGATTGTTTATCAGAAGTTCCCTTGGTATAAGTATCAATAAGCATTGCTACAGTATTGATTTTGAGGCATATGGTCAAAGATCAATGTGATGTTTGATTTTGTCCATACTGCCCAGCCGTGGTAGTGAGAAGGTGGACAAGCTGCTGTCCTGACAGAAGGTTGGTGTATTGTAACCCCACCTTCCTGTTTATGTTTATGTTTATCTTAATACTAATAAGGCTGATGGGTCGTGATGCCCAGAGATAGAAGTGGGTGGATTTTGTGCACCTGTCTGGGCTTATGGGAAGAAGCTGCCGGCATGTTTCATCACTTCTTCTCCTCTGTCCTGTCTCTCTCTCTCTCCAGTTTGTAAAACATGTATTGTTGCCTTTCTGGAGACCAACAAATTCTGTCCTCGATGTGACGTCCAGGTACACAAGACATGTCCTCAGCTCAGCATCAGGTAAACATTTTATTTAAGGTTTATATGAGGTGCATCTTTGAATCCAGACAAAGCATTATCTCTAATAACAGACTTAAAAATGTCTTTTTTTTTTTTTTCTCAGAGCGGACAAAACTCTACAAGATATTGTTTATAAGCTTGTTCCAGGGTTATTCAAAGGTGAGCTTGTGTTTCTTCAGGCAGGAGTGAGACCGAGACTAAATCCTGTCCAAAATACATTCACTAAGGTCTTAATTTCCCTTCTTTTATGATGCATTGCTTTTGCTGATCAGCACTTTAAGGTATTCCTCTGTTCCGTGTTGTTGAACTCAGATGAGATGAAACGGAGGCGGGACTTTTACGCAGAGAACCGTGTGCTGGAGCCCGGGGAAGTGGTGGAGACGTTTAACATAGCAGAGGATGAAATCATCAGCCTCTCCATACAGTTCTATGAGAGGAACAAGTAAGGCCCTTATGTCTCCTACTTAAAAAAAAACAAAAAGCAGTAGCAGACATTCCTCATGGTGCATGTGTTTACTGGCTGCTGCTGGAACACTGCAGCTGCCCGCTCAAAACAATGAAACGGCATTATGTGGCAAAATGTGGAGCACAGACTCTGTCCGAGGAATATTAACCTGAAATGCATACTGGGAAACGTAAAGGCCTGCAACCACAATGACTTACCGGTTGGAGGACATTTTTACTCAAAGCACCTTATTGTAGTGTGTGTGTGTGTGTGTGTGCATGCTTCAGGCATGATGGAAACTACTCAGCAACACTCTGCTGCAGAGACATAGGCGAGTCCACCATATTGCTGCGTCTAAAGTTTGAGAAGAAACCCAGATTGTTGAGTGTGTTGTCTAAAAGATCCAGTTAGAACAGGCATGAACTGCAGCTGTGGCTTTTTCATATCGTGTGTGTGTTTACTCAAACCCAAATTAATCATGTGACCTGTCCTTTGACAATATAGATTACAAGCTTCAGGTGATGTTGATTTATTTTTTTTTTTTGTATTTGCCCACAGAAATAATGACAGACAACATTCTGACATGGATGGAGACAAGGTAAAGCCTTTATTAGTCCCACAGTGGGGAAATTTCAACACACAAACACACACTTTTAGTGTATTTAAATAGCCGTTTTTGTGCTGCTCTTGTCCTCACCCCGCAGTTGAATCTCTTCACTGCTCTTTTCTTTTCTTCTCAGTCCAATGGCAAGCGGTTCCTGCAGTGCCCGGCAGCCATGTCCGTCATGCACTTAGCAAAGTTCCTTCGAAGCAAGATGGATATTCCCAGCAGCTATCGGGTAAAACTGTAGAGCCTCACACTCGCCCGGCTGCAGCCGTACACAAGCAGAAACACTCAGAGCGTTTATGTATGTGGAATTCTGCTAAATAGGACCCAGTGATTCAAGCTGGTCACACTGTTGAGGCATTTTTATTGATCAAACATGATTCATGTTGTTTTCCCAGTGTTGAACTGATGTAACTTTGTATTACCGACGGCAAAAACATCACTTTGCATTTATTTGGACAGAAATTGTGAGTGCATTATGATTCTAGATTTGAGCAGGAATGTTAACTGTTGCACCATAATTTTCATTTTCACTGAAAAACTACTAAAATGATCTGATTTTTGCAAGTTGTCTCACGTCTGGAGAATACAATTCACAGGCATTTCTGTAGCTGCACAGTACTTCATATATAACAGCATTTTGTCATTTTACCTCTGTCAAGAAATGACAGCACTGTGCCACGTTGCAATTGTTCAACCGTATTTTGGGGCATGAATTCTCAATTTAAGAATATTGAATGTTTGCAAAAAAATATCAGCTCTTGGCAGCTTCAGTCTGAAAATAATTGCTATAGGCCTTCCAGATTCATATTAATGAAACTTTTGGTTTACTGGGCTTGGCATGGAAAGCTGCTGAACGTGCTGGTAAAAATGATCAACAATTAGGACAAATCAAATGCAGCGTGTGCACCTGCATCCTGATGAGTCACCTGTAACTGAACACCTGGCAACTGGTGTTAAATATGATCATGGGAGGCATAGAAACTTGGAAGTGGTAAGCTGGCAGATTGGTAATTTCCGGGCGGTCACCTTGTGTTCCAGGTGGAGGTGTTGTATGGGGACGAGCCCCTGAAGGACTACTACACACTAATGGACATTGCCTACTTCTACGAGTGGAGACGAGTGAGTGACGGCTTTAAATAGTGTTTATATTGACCAAAGCCATGAGTCTTCCCAATAGCTCTTTTTGTATCTTCACATAATCATCACACGGACTAATTAGTGTTCAGGTTAGCCTGAAATGTGCACGAGTGAAGGTTTGAATTGAAAGTTGGTTGGTGTTTTTGGACTGCACAGTGGTTTGCAGCTTCATACTTGGCTTCAGTCAGCAGAGGGGGGATCAGGAAACCAAGCTCATACCTGCATGCTAATATTAGGCTCCCTCTCACTGTCATTCAGTAAGAGTAGCAGAGGCACCTGTGGTCATCTGAAGCACATTAAGAATGAAGTTATTGAGCTTAATCAAAATGTGAACTATACATACACGTATGCTGTACTTCAATGAAATAGAATGAAATTAACAAGGAAAAATACATACATTTGCACATTAAGGATTTGTCCACAATGTGATGCATTTAGTTCACTAATTTAAAGGGTCCCCACAGGTTATGCAGTATTCGGAAAATCATGGAATTTAGAAGTCTTTTCTACACAGGAAATGCTAAGGAATTAATCCAATTTTTGGGACAAGTCATCGAATATTAAATTTTGACAGTCTTAGTTAAAGGTCAGTCAAGGTTTCCCCCTCAGAATAAAAACGAATAATCAACTTTAAATATGACTTCTCAAGCTGAAGTGTTTAAGAATTGTGGTCAAGGAAAAAATGTCATGTTAGCTTTTATAGGTCATGGAATTGAAATATTTTAGTGATGGAAAAATGAGGGGATTTGACATCTGACAGAGTGGGAACCCTGGGTGTCCTGGGTGGCTCATTTGGTCACGGTTTGTAAAAATGCACAAGTGACATCCTAGACTTGCATCTGGTCCAGGACCTTTTCTCATAACCTCCCCCTGGGATTGAACGGCCAGCGTATCAATAGATTATCAAACCGCAGATGCTATGACCGAGGGCTAACGATCTGTGTGTGTGTTTGCAGACTGGTCCCATCCCTCTGCAGTACTTGGTCAAACCCACCCGGAAGCGCAGGAGGGTGTCCCAGACCGCCGCTCAGGGCCACTCTGACGGCGTCAACACCAGCCCCACCTCAGAGAGCGACTCCCAAAGCGACAAAGTCCACAGTCCTGCTGCAGCCCAGCCCCCCAGAGCCTCCTCGCTGTCCAGCCCCACGTCCCACAACCTGTCCCCCGCCATGCGCAGCTCCAACGGTACCACTGTGCCCAACAACACTCAGCGACACTCTCTGGCCTCCAAACCGGGCGCCAACGCTCGGAAGGTGACTGTCAACGGCACGAGCTCCGGGGCCGGTAAAGAGGAGGCGAGGGGGGGCGACAAAAGCGGCTTGCCTCCTCCGACCTAACGTGCGCGCAGAGCAGAGCGGGGAGGACAGTGTTTGAATTGCTCCCTTCTTTCTCTACCGAGCAAAAAAAAGAAAAGACGAGCCGAAGCCGTCTTCCTGGAGAAACGCGAGGCAGATAACTGTTGTCTTTCAGCGGACGGACTGAAAAGTGCAGCCAAATAGACACTTGTATGTGTGTGCGTGTGTGTGTGGTTATGTGTGTTAGACTAGAACAATGCACACATACAAACTTGTACAGTATGTATCAAATGTGAGCATGTGTGCATACATATGTATAAACTATCTTTTATACAAGATATTGTAATTGTTTTGTATTGTATATGCAGTAGGTCTGTTTCTTTCCCATAGTTCATCAACATTGGTTTGGCCACAGTATTACTCGAGACAAAATGCTGAATGGCATTGCAGTGCAAATCACAGAGCAAGTTGGATGTAAAAAAAAAAGAAAAGAGAAAAGATCTAAACCTTGTTTTTGGACAGTCATGTATTAACTACTGTATAAATGTCCAGTACAAGCAGCCTCTCATCAGGTACCATAGGCCCCACGTGTCATTGAGGATACTCTGCGTAAAAATGTTGATGCACTTTCTCAGTCAGACCACAGAATCCAAACCAAACCGACAAGCTCTTGGCAATTGGAGAGGTATTTTACGTCTAGAAAACTCCAAGCACTTCCACGTTCAAAGCAGACATTTGTCGAGAGACCGTGCGCTTTTTCTTATGGCAGACAAGGAACTCAAAAGGGATTTGAATATTTGACCGTGTATGTTGTATTTCCATAAATTTCAACATTCCTTTTGTTTCTTTTGAACATATGATACTTTTTTAATCAGCCATACGTGCATGTTTTAGGTCAATAAAATGTTTACTTACTAGGTTTTGACCCAAGTGTCCAGTTCTGTTTTTTTTTTTTTTTTTTTTTGTTAATTCAACAGGGTGTAAAGCATGTTGTTGTGAACATAATGCCAATATTCAAAAAAAAAAAGTTTGACTCAAATGTTGGAACATGAAATGGCTTTAACAGAGAAAGGGGTCAGGTATTTCTGGCACAGATAAGAGAAAAAACAAAACGCTCACAGAAAACTGATGATTAATGGTACAGTATACATTTCCTCACAGTATTTCCATCCCCAAGAAATAATTCTCCAACAAGTCAGTGTGAAAAATTTTGTGCGTCTCAGTTGATTTACACATTCAAGAAAACCACAGACCTTTCATCAAATAAACAGAAATACAAACCTACAAAACAATTGGGGAAAATGAAATTGTGCAAGAATTAATTATGGCAGTTGTGCAAAAGTTAGTTATGATGGTCTGATGACAGTTTTATTATGACAATGTATGATCACCTTAACCACCTGCCATTTCGGGCTCTCCCCATTACAGTATTACATTATTAAGGGCAATATTTTTAATTTATACCGTTAACTTGCCTGTCCCCACTTGAGGACAGGCAACACTGCTGAGGTTTCTTGAACCAATTAAGTGACAAACCTGCTGACCACTACAAATACCTGGCAGGTTTTCAGGTGTGTTCTGTTTATGAACAAGCATAAAAAGAGCAAATATGACAAGGTGAACTGAATCATATAAATCTGACCAAGACACTAAGATGCATTTTCTTTTCATTTTTGTATCCTTGGAATCAGACTGAAGGCAGAAGTCCAGTTTAATGTTGCCTTGCACAACTTGAAGATTCAGAGATGGCTTCAACCTACATTTTGGATGTGATGTTAAACTGCAGGATTTAGGCATGAATCTTGATGTGACCACTTCTCCAAGACGAGAAGAAAGAGGACGGGACTGGTTCATAACCACTGGTCACATCATTTACACTCCCCCTCTCCTCTGTCAAACACAGACAGCCTCTGAAAACAAAAATTCAGTACAATTCAATTCAATATTTTTTGCAGAGCTGATTTCTTGATCTATTGCTGACCATAAAAACTTGGCTCTAATGGCCACTTTATAGCTTAACTGGCTCAAGAAACCTCACTGTGCTCGTTCAGAGTCCACAGACACCTCTGTGGTCTCCTCTGACCCCCACCAAAACATCCAGCGCTCGTCCTTCTTCAAGAGTCAGTGTGCTCATGCAGCGTGGCAGACCGGATGAAGTCCTGCTTGTGTGTGCCGTCACAGTACGGCGGGTTACTGGTGTACTTGCAACCGCACAGCCAAACTGTGGCGTCTTTGTCAGGGACGAAGCGCAGTGGAGACAGGCCTTGGGCTTTTGTCTTGTGAGCGCCATCGCAAAAAGGCTGAAAGACAAGGAGGTGCGCTCAGACATTGTGCTTTCAAAGATAGAGATATGTATGTGTAGATATGCCCTGCGTCCAGAGAGCCCACCATACGCTGACAAACACTGTCAATGCTGTTTGGGCAGGTGGTATGATCAACATACTGCCCCCGTTTTTTACTAACTGGAAATGATACAACACATCTGCATGGTGCCATCAGGTGACCTACATCTTCTACGAAAAGAAGGAAAGAAAAAACAAAGCAAAATATGTATCTCAACTAGGGATGCATGATATTGGATTTTTTTTTTTTTTGCCAATATCAGATATGCCGATATTTTCCAACTCCTTTGGCTAATTGCTGATGTCAGTACCAATATATGCGCATATTTTTTGCACCTACTTGCAGGGAACATGAAGTCTCTCCTGTTGCGGAATCATCATCATCATCGTCATCATCATTATTATTATTATTATTATTATTGTTATAATGCCTGCTCTTCTCATGAAGGCCAACAGGCAGATGGAGACATGGAGTACAATGCTTTTCAAAATGTACACATTCACTGGACAAAATAAGAAAACTGCTTCAACCTAGGTTATGTGAAACATACCATATTGATTTTTATATATCATTTTCTTTCAAATAAAACTGTAGGATTCATACTGCTGAAACAGGCTTGGATGATGCTCTGCCTGAGAAAATCCTGACAGCAGCCACAACAAGGCCACGTTTGAGTTTTTTCACATCACACTGGCAGAAATGTTGCTGATAACCAATACTGATAAAGTGCTGATATTACTTGATTTCAACTGATATTTGAGTTTATTTGGGGTTTTCATGAGCCTCACATTTACTGTTGTTTCTTGAGTAGCTCCTTCCTTTCCACACCCAACTGCATTGTGGGAAAGCAGTGTGCAGTAACCACCCAGAAAGCAAAAATGCATTGAATCAACATTGAGATATGGTCATGGCTTAAGATTGAATCAACATTGATGTCAGACGTTGAAAATAACATTGAAAGCGCTCGTTATGATCAACATTGAAATAATGTTGAATTTTCAATCAGTCTCAACATTGATTCAATATTTATTCAACTACATTATGTTCAACATTGAAATAATGTAGAATTGTCAATCAATCCGAACATTGAATCAGTATTGATTCATCTATAAATGCATTGAAATTACATTGATTCTACATTGCAACAATGTTATTATTAAAGGACCATTACATCACTTTTCAACCTTCGTCTGTAGGTTTTTAATACGCCTCATTCAAGCCCAAAATAATCACTTTTTCACTTTGTGCTGGAGCCAATCCAATCCCATAGGGCGAAGGCAAGGAAACACCCTGGACAGGTCGCCAGTCCATCGCAGAGCAGACAGACAAACACTGACATTCACACACACAGTCATACCTAGGGGCAATTTAGCTTCTCCAATTCACCTGACCTGCATGTCTTTGGACAGTGGGAGGAAACCCACGCAGACACGGGGAGAACATGCAAACTCCACACAGAAAGGACCTTGGGTGGGAATCGAACCCAGGACCTTCTCACTGTGAGGCGACAGTGCTAACCACTGCACCACCGTGCCGCCCCACTTTACTCTTTTGGGTCTCCTGCAGTCTCAGGAGAGAGCAGGTCTCGCGAGCTTCCCACGGCACGCCTACCCCTGCGGGGGTGGGGGGCGGGGGCACGGATGCACAGCATACCATACATTGAAACCATGTCTATTTAATGTTGACATTTCAACATTGAAAAACCAGCATCTATACAATGCTGATTCAACAACATTTTTTCAAATGTTGAAATGGTAGCTGTAATTAAACATTGAATCAACATAGATTTATCAACCTCAACCAAAAATAACCAATTTGACCAAAATTCAACGTTGAATCACTGTATTTTGCTATCTGGGCACCCACCCAACTCACTGAGCCACCAGATCTGTTTCACTGCAGTCATTTTGACATGGGCCAGTGAGGTAAACACAGGTCTTACCAGTGATACTGAATAAGGGCGTGTCCCATTTGAGACTTGCTGCGTTCACACCATATCGGAAAAACTCGTCATGACGACTTGAGCGTTCACATGCTCATTAAACTGCTGCAGATTAAAACACTGAACACCACTGATTCCTGCTTAGTGGAAAATTGTCATTTTCCAGGGCATATTTTTTCTCTCCAGTTAAAGATATTGTGATGCACCACAAGTGATTACCTATCAACATATTGCGTCTTGCAGAAGCACCTACTGTCAACTTGCAGATATAGTGGAAATATCCAAATTATGAGAAGAGCGTTTTTCCTAGTAAGAAGCTCATATTTAGGCTTATGATGCCACGGCGTGTGCTGGACAGGCTCTGCTACACTAAATGGTGCAGAGCCTTAATTCATTTAATCAATTATAGTTGTGTTTACCTGCTATTTCATGTCACTGTGGCTGCTGTGAAAAATGTCTGCAGAGTAACTTCACGTTGACATTCTTTTGTGTGCTGCATTTTTGTACTTTTACTGTGTAAACACACACACCCACACCCACACCCACACCGAGAAGTTGCTTGCTGCTTTGGGGCCACGGCTGAAGTACTCAGAGGTGCTTTCAAATGAGACTTCACCTGTTTCCGGCTGTGTCCACAGGTGCACCACGAGTAGCGCTTCCCAGCAGTCAGCTCCACTCTGAACGGCTTCTTGGAGGGGATGACGGGCTCAGCGGGTAGCGTGGACAGCTGGACACAAACACACACACACACACACACACACACAGAGGAGAAAATGAGACACAGTTAGGTGAGGGCCCTAAAGCAGAGGGAGGATTTCTGAGGACAATAAAACGGCATGTCATAGTTCCTCAGTGTCATCCAAAACAACTCAAACTGACGTGTAAAATGTTGATTTTTTAAGTTTTATATAGCTTGTATAGCCCATTATTAAATGTGTCCAGGACATTGAAAACATATCATGTTCATTCCTGTTTACCCACTTGTCCCCATTAAATATAAAGCTAAAAAATATTAACCATGTATATAGAGGCAATAAACACTGAATGAGGTCAAAGTGACTCCAAAGACAACAGGAGGGTTCACAGAAAATCTCCTTCCAGGTATATTCCAAGTAGAAGAAGCTTTAATTCTTGGTCTTGGCACTACTTGACGAGGATTATGTCAATATTGTATTATCATGACAGAACTGTGGGGTTTTCTTCCTAATAACGGAGGACAGAAGCCGTATTTCACCACGCACACACAGACTACTCACCCTGGCAACTGCCATGCATGTTATCCAAGGTTGTAAGGAGGCAGAGCTGTGCCGTATCCACAGGCGCTCTAACTTGGTCACCACAGTGTTCATGTCTCCCACGCCGGAGCGACGCTCCTGCCGCCCCTCAGCTCCCTGCTCACAGGTCAGAGGCTCCGGGTCACCGCCGCGCCGTCACACCGCCCGCTACGTGAACCAGGTTAGCCCGCGGAGTGATTTCCCAGCTGCTCTGTGTTTGTCAGCTGCGTAAAGGTGACTTCCGGAAGGGTCACGTGAACAATCTGAGCCAATCAGGACACGCAAGATTCTGATTTTAAAACATATTTGACTACCAATGAAAATTTAAAATTCAGAAGTCACAAATTGTTAGAAAACTATTAGACTACTTAGACGTTTTTTTTTTTTTTTTTTTTTTTTTTTTTAAATACAGTATCTGCCATTTACAGCCACAGATGGATGCCAATTAGAAATTCTGTTTTACCAATAAAATTAAAGTGCACATCAAAAATATTACACAGTATGTATCCAACAAATCTATGTTTCTTTGACTTTTAAAATGTAAATTTTTGCTGATGAGCCTGAAAAATAAAACATTTATTTTAACATTATGTATATTCAGTTATGTTTTGGACCCAAATGAAAGAATCTATATTGTGTCAAACTAGTCATGATGTTAAAACTGAATATAAAAATGTCATTACTTTCTCTGAACTTGATAAATCCAAAACTGATCTCATAACCCTATTGATTCTGATATGTTAAATTTCATATACATAGCCTAAGTGTTAGAATTACAAAGCTTAGCCCCAATTTCATTGTTTGTTTTGTTTTTACATAAATTTAAAGAACAGATAAAGACTATCAAACTTATTAACACTAAAAGAAGTAATAAAACTGTCAAACTGTACTGTGAACTCCTTGAAGAGGAATAACGGATGTGCTGAATTTTTACTTGAATGATTTCACATTAATGGAGTCTATTTTTCCCACTAATGTTTTTTTTTTTAATTAGAATTTTAATTTTTTAATTGTAATTACATACTCCTCTTGCTCAGTCCACTGTCGTGTTTTGATCACAACATGAAATAGAAGGCAGACGCTCCTTATTCACTCTTAGTGGGGCGGCTTAGCTCAATATATCACAACAATCGTTCATTTTGTGATAAAAGCACCAAATTTGGTAGATGTGTTGGTGGATATATTTCAAACAAATCTGGATATTGGGCCATCACAAAAGCGCCCCCTAGTGGCCATAGCAGGCATTTGATTTGTTAAAATGAATAAAAATATAAAAATGATTCATTAAAATATTTAAAAAATGTAAATACACATTAAATTAAGAAAAAATACAGTTATACACACTCAGTTTCTCAAACACTTTCTGCCCCACCCCACCACAACCACCACTGCAAGCCAGCTAGCCAACGAGCTGGCTAGCATATATTCAGGACCGAAAATTGAAAAAAGCCCCTTAGAAAACAACATGGTAGGCATTTTTGAGGAAAAGCACTTTATCTGTTGTTTCTGTATGATTATTTAATGCTGAATCCATTTCTGTTGTATGCCAAGCTGTAAAAGTTACAGTCAAGTGACCTTTGCATGAATATGCAATGCACTGAAGAAGAAAAAAGGTGATCACAAAAAAATTGTAATGCACTACTGTTTTGATCCAATCATTATCATCCATATTTGTAATAATTAGTGGCCACGTTCATTAATTTTTACTAATTAATTAAATTGATGAAAAATGTCTACCTGGCCTTTAATTATTATTAAAGGCCAGGTAGTTTAGCTATACCGCCCCACTCTGTTAATATTACTCATCAGATATTTGTCGACACACATTTGCTGCATCCATGTCATTGTAATCATCATCATCATGCTTATTTACACAGCATGTTGTGCTTCCCAACAAAGTGGAATGGAAATCAACAAAAAGAAGTGCAGCTGGGACTTTGGCTGATTTACTGTATCTATTTATAAGCACTTCAAATTTTGTACATTATTTGGTAGAAGAAATGACAGGCATGAGATGTGAAAGACGTCATAAATGATTGATGTGTGCTTCTGTTAAACGCCTGTTCTCTCCTCGAGTGTCTTCTTCGTCTCCTCAGCTCACATCCCTGAGGCTGGGACTAAGACATGAGAAGGACACGCAAGAGGAGACACACTGACTGAGAGAGAGAGAGAAGTCCAAGAAAATAAAACTATACAATTATCCTCTATAATAATAAAGGATACAAATTCATGACAAGCCGACACCATGTGGACACAGTAAGAACTACATTTGAGGAGTTTCCGATGATGTTCATCCTGATGATCTTAAAAGCACATCATAAGAAATAATAATAATAATAATAATAATACATTTTATTTGTTATGGCGCCTTTCATGGCACTCAAGGTCGCCTTACAGTAAAAACAAATACAAGATACAGCATCAAAAGTAGCAAACAGCATAAAACATCACAAAAAACACAGCATAAAACATCACAGCATAAAGCATCACGGAAAACACAGCATAAAAAGCAACATAGAAAAATACAAACAAGCAAAGTGCACTGAGTCAGAGGGAGTGGGCAAGTCTGAACAGATGAGTTTTGAGTTTGGATTTAAACAGATTAACAGAAGTGGTGTTGCGGAGGTCAAGAGGGAGTGAATTCCAGAGCTGGGGAGCAGAGCGGCTAAAAGCTCTGCTCCCCATGGTAGCCAGGCGGGCGGGGGGAACGGAGAGATGAAGAGAGGAAGATGATCTGACTGTGCGTGCAGGTGTGGCAATGTGGAGGAGGTCAGAGAGGTATGGAGGGGCGAGGTTGTGGATGGCCTTGAAGGTGAGCAGCAGAATCTTATATTGAATACGGTAAGTGATGGGGAGCCAGTGGAGCTGCTGCAGGACGGGTGTGATGTGATGAGTGGATGGAGTCCTTGTGATGACACGAGCTGCTGAGTTCTGTACCAGTTGTAGTTTATGGAGGGATTTATGAGGAAGGCCAAGCAGGAGGGAGTTGCAGTAGTCAAGCCGGGAGGTAACAAGACTGTGGACCAGAATGGCAGCTGTGTGAGGTGTTAAGGAGGGGCGGAGGCGCTTGATGTTGCGGAGATGGAAATAAGCTGACCGGGTTATGTTGTTGATATGGGATGTGTAGGAAAGTGTGCTGTCGAGGATGACACCCAGACTCTTGACTTCAGGGGAAGGAGAAATGGAACAGTTGTCAACGGATAAGGTGAAACTAGGGGTTTTGGACAGAGAGGATTTGGTGCCAATGAGTATAATTTCTGTTTTGTCACTGTTTAATTTGAGGAAGTTGGATGAAAACCAGGATTTTATTTCGAGGAGGCAGTCGGTGAGGGAGGAAGGCGGGAGGGTGGAGTCTGGTTTGGTGGAGATATGGAGCTGGGTGTCATCTGCGTAGCAATGAAAGAGGATGTGATGTTTCCGGAAGATGTGACCAAGAGGGAGTAGTGCGGTAATAAAGTAAAACTGTGAAGAATAAACTGTCTCTTCACCTGTAAATGTACTCATGCTTACAGTAAATACAAGAACACAAAGTTGTGCCCATTCAGGACTGTAAACCTTATGACAGCAGCTATAGTTAAAATGCATCAGTGTTAAACTTCCAGCAAGTGCAGCTGAACATTTTCATTTTATTTCCAAACTTACATCCACACATGACATTAAATGGCCTCCTGTCAGTCTGTGGGTAGGCTCCTTTAACCTCTGAAATCTTCATTTTTCAGACACGCCTGCTTTGTGGCTTCGTGGCGCTGACATCTTAAATGTTGTTCATCTAAAAACATTTTTCACCGACTCCACTAAATCCTAGAACATGAGGCGGAGTGGAGAAATGCTTGGCGCTTCTGTCCTGTGAGCTGACAGGGAGAAAAGAAATTAAGACATTAAAAACAGGACATTAAAATCAGCTTCAGATCAACGATAGCCTTACCTCTACTCTTTACCATCCTTTGCTGGGGCAAAAAACATGGGATGGATTTCCCCGAGGCTAGAAGAGCTGCAACAAGCCCTGAGAACATTTTTAAGTAAAATGCCGATTGAAAACTTTACTTATTGAAAACTTTATTTATTTATTCAACATTACTTTTAACTGTCACACTTCCTTTGTTTTATTCTTTTATTCTGTTCTTTTGCATATTTTACTGGTTATATTTCCTCCTGTTTCACATTTTTGTGTCTTCACAAAAATTTATTGTAAGGCACTTTGAGCTACACCGTCTGTATGAAAGGTGCTGTCTAAATAAAGAATTCTTCTGATGATTATTATTAATCTGAACCCCAGGTGAGTCATGCCTCTGAAACACACCCTGCTGTGCGTCCTCACCTGTTTCTTGCTGTGTTCACACACACACACACACACACACACACACACACACATACACACCAGGCACAACAGCCACAGCAGCCTGCAAGGACCGAAGGCCGCTCTGCACCTGAGGGACACTTGTGGGTGTGTGTGTTATGTGTCTTATTGATAACATAAACAGCTCTTTAAAGAAAACATAAGCCTCTCATACATCACAGTTCTTTTGGGAACCAGGTTTTTTCCACCCACCTGTTACATGAACTAGCAGTGGTTCTACATTATGACAGGTGTGGTTGTGTTTGGTTAGCACCCTGAAGAACAGGGAAGTTTTTTGAAGATTATAAATGGCATGTTCGAGTTCCTCAAAGTCATCTAAAACAACTAAATGTGTAAAATGCTGGTGTTTCTTATGTTTTCTACAGCTAAAACAGCCTGGGGTCAAAGTGACCCTGATGAAACACCTACTAGATGCGACCAGGACATTGACAACATATCAGCATTTTCATTTCCTGTTTAGCCACATGTTCCCATTAAATTAGGAGAAGTCATGAGATATGCAAAAACAACAACACCATCAAAAAACATGTATTTAGAGGCATTAAACACCGAATGGGGTCAAACTGACTCCAAAGATAATAGGAGGGTTGAGTATTTTGACTGTGTTTTTTGAGGTTTGGAGAACAACACCAAAGGAAACTACAGGCTTAACAAGTGGTCATAAACAATACAGCAAATATCCAGAATTCTAGTACAAACAAAACATAAAAGAAGATAAACCAAGCAGAAAAAGTCTTGAGTCTTGCTGACTGTGGCCCCTAAATAAAAGGGATGCCTGTTGACAGCCAAGGCTCAAAATGACAGAGTAAAGTGTGGCAGGTTGTCTTTGAACGTAAGAGCAGAAAGCCATGAGGCCAGTGGACTTCAGAATTTAAGATATTACACCAATAAGAGCTGAGAGGCTGTGAAGCTGCCCTCTGGCCTGTGTGGACTGTAACACTGCTCACAGCCCAACCCCACAGACAGGCACCATCACTCCCCACCGGGGGGCTTACCGTCCCGGTGGAGGCGGCCGCTGTGTCCGCTCCTCCCTCACCCACCACGGAGCAAACCAGCCTCGTCCTGCTCATGGTTTCTGTGGCTGAAGCTCTTCACTTGGTCTGTGAGAGCCTGTGCAGAGTCGGGAGCAGGCGTGGACAGTCACTGTGTGTCCTCATTTTGATGAACCGGAGCCCCGGGCGCGGAGCTGCACGGCGCTCAGCAGCAGTCTCCCCTGGCTGAGGTGCACACTGGCTCGGCCCTGCGGAGCTCCCTCCCTCCTGCCGGGGCCGGGCAAACACAGCCGACCCCTGCCCACTTTCAATTTCAAACAGCACATGCCTTAAGCCGTCACTGGCTGCGATGCTTTTTTCCCTACACTGCAAAAACTCAAAATCTTACCAAGATTATTTGTCTTATTTCAAGTCAAAAATGTCTTATTCCTAGTCAAAATATCTCATTACACTTAAAATAAGACATGATCAGCTCAGAAGTAACTTGTTTTTAGACAATTGTCTCTTGTTTCAAGTGAAAATTTGCTTGAAACAAGTGAAAATTTGCTTGTTTCATTGGCAAAATTTGTTTCTTGTTTCTAGCTAATTTTCACTTATTTCAAGTGAAGTTTCACTTTTTCCACTGGCAAATTTTGCCAATGAAACAAGCAAATTTTCACTTGTTTCAAGTGAATTTTCACTTGAAACAAGTGAAAATTGTCTAAAAACAATTTACTTCTGAGGTGATCATGTCTTATTTTAAGTGTAATGAGATATTTTGACTAGAAATAAGACATTTTTGACTTGAAATAAGACAAATAATCTTGGTAAGATTTTGCGTTTTTGCAGTGTAGGATAGCGAAGGTATGAGTTATTTGACTTAACTCCATTATCTACAGCGTCTCCTTTGCCATAACCAACGTATGCCCAAATCTAACCTTAACCAACAAGCCAGAATGAAAACTCAAAAAAAAAAAATAAAAAATAAAAATAAAAACAATCCTTGGATTGCTTTTTTCCACTTCATGCAATAAATAAATAAATAAATAATTATATTATTAATAATAGAGGTCTTCCTCTAATGAAGAAGTGTCCCTCCAGTAGATGAAGTGTTCTGCAGTGCTGTAAAGACTGTCCCTACATGTGTGAGGATGTGGAAGTTTCCTCATGGATGAGCCTCCAGTGGAGAAAATGTTTTGTGCTCTTACAGGACAGGAGAATCCTTGAATCCTTGAGCCCTGAATCTGACATTTTGATGTGTAATGCACGCAAAACCATAAGCAATGAAGTGAAATAACCTTATATTTGGGCTATGATGGGGTGAAAGAGGTGTCCTGGGCTCCTGAGGCAAGTTCTACTCTTTTAAGAATTCGGTGGCGTTCATGACTTTTTACCTCAGAATAACAAGGTGAGAGCCCTCCCCACTGAAACTGCACAGCCTGCCTTTAAATGTGAGGGTTTGATAGTGACTCCTGTTACCTTGGAGTAACGGGGCAACACACACCTTTAGTGCCCTGCGTCAACACTAATGGAGGGTGGTGTTGAACTTTTTTTTGCATCTTCTAATCTAAACTCTCGGAGAACAAAGATTAATAAGGTAAACGAATTGAGGGCTAGAAAAATACAATTCAGTTGAACTTTAATGTCATCTTTTGAGAAAGTAATCAAAAGTTATTACAACCATTAGTTACTGGGAAAAGTGATAACCAGACAAACTGGTTGTGACTTCACAACACAATCTGCATTATACCCCTCTCCTTGAAACTGTTCCAGGCCTACACAAAACCTTCT
The DNA here is from genome assembly GCF_902150065.1 of Myripristis murdjan. Lineage (NCBI taxonomy): Eukaryota > Metazoa > Chordata > Actinopteri > Holocentriformes > Holocentridae > Myripristis > Myripristis murdjan. The sequence continues at coordinate 35,201,832 of NC_043980.1, forward strand.
CCTGTCTCTTTTCAGCACAGTTGAATTCATTTGCTCATGTTAAATAACAACATGTAGGCTACTGACATCATTGTTCAGTGATTCAAAACTCAAGAGAAAATGTAAAACAACTCAGTAAAATACATTTATTGACAAAAAAAAGTTCAGTTGTCTTAATCCGTCCTTTTTAATTTTACACACAAAAATATCAAAATACTTTACAGGGCTTTTAATCTGAATATTGTCAAATTCTTCTTGATCAATTCTCTAAAACAAATACACTGTACAATGACAACGTGCTTGTCCTTTTTTAAAATTCAGTGCTCATTTCATTTCATTTTTTTTCAGGGAACAATGCATTTAAAATCTATGCATAGTTATTACTTGGTATTTAGCAATACATTTGAGAGACTTCACTGCATTTCATGCAATTCATATCCCAATAGGTAACTCGTTCTCCATCAAACATCATTCAGAGCCAGGTGCTTAAACATGTTCTAATACATAAAAGATACACAGTACGACATTCATAACATGGATTATCTTGGTTACCCAAACTTCAAAGCTTAAAAGAATGAATGTGTTTTTACACAAACATATTAAAGTATACAACTTGTATTCCAACAAAATTGAAAAGGTACTAAAAAACGATTTACAATTGGGCCCAAAATGCCCCAGTGCAACATGAGAAAGAAACCCCTTCAAAAATCCTTCGCAGCACTCTTTCAGTCAATCTCTTGGACGTTTTTCTTGCCTGGACTTTGCCTCGGTTTCGAGGCGACTCATAAGGACATACTTGGTAAATTGCAGACCTCCCTCTAGGAGTCATGTCAACGTGTAGACTCATGGGTTATCAACGTAATAAACATTCTCCTTCAGTCATTGCTACAGTATTTTTCAACAACTAATACGTTGCTTGAAGTTCCTTACTGACACCTACATTAACTACTAACAGAACAACCTAGTACTCAGGTATCACATGTATGGGAGATCATGTTTAAGAATGCAAACAGAAGAGAACTTGAAAAGGCCTAAGCATTTTTTAAAGAACACAGAAGAAAATATATGAGAAAATAAATAATCCCTTAGCTTGAGAGACAGAAATGTAGTTGAGTGGCATTTGTTAGTGAATAAGATTGATAGAAATACTACAAAGTTACGTGTACTGGAAGGAAAGAGAAGCTTATCATAGTCTAAGAGTTAGCTTGTGTTCTGAACGCGGGCTTCAACACAGTCCAGAAGGAAAAGCCAACATGATGTTGTACAGCAACAGCACCGGCAAAACACGCCGTCCAGAGCTGATAACAACTACACTAGTAACTCTACACGGTCGCAACAGCCCTTCAGCAACAGTTTCCAATGTGGCCGTCTTCAGCTAGTCGAAACGTCTGCTCAAACTATCTCCTATGACACCACTGTGCAGGCTTTACTGTAAGATTTTCAACAAGTCCTCGTTTCTCACTTCTCCAAAGCACAAACAACAAAAGAACATTGCATCTGAAGACAAAATTACAATACAAAATGATTTGACACTTTAGTTATCACTACGGTTATTCAATTCACACAACTGTTGAAATTATCATTGTTACCTATCAAAAGTATAAATGGGCTTAGGAGGAGTGCTTTCACTTTATTAAGTCCTCCATGTACCCCGTATAAAAACACTATCAAAGTAAGATGACAAGAGAATAAGCCTTTGGGCTCTTGATTTTCTCTGTGTATCTAGCATCATTAAGGCATTATCTATCCAGTATTGCTAAAAGAACAACTAGTTGCCAAACATGAAAAGAATATCTATGTACGAAAGTAACATAAAAAAAAAAACACACTTCAGGACAGAGTGCAAAATACTCATATAAAATCAAAAACTTGTCAGTCCCTAGTGGCCTATTAAGTACCCAACATCCTTTACAAGGTACTTTGTTGATGGCTAATTTGCTCTGTTAGCTATTAACATGCAAAGTGCACACTGGTTTAGGAAATACAATTAATTTCTTACTTACAATTTCCAAATGTTTGGTTTAGTCTGCTTAATCTCGGTAGCAACTGGTAGGATATAAAATTCTCTAGAAATTCTCAGGAGGGGTTGAATAAAACCTGGCGCTCAACTTTAAAGTCTCTACTGGACAACAGTGCCATTTTTAAAGTAGGTTCGGTGCCATTCTTGCATTCACAGGGATTAATACCTCAGACTTGTTTGGTGCATTTTTTCATTCCTGAGATTTCTGGTAGACTTTTACATCCAGTGAAGGCTATCGCGTTAATGAGTCAGCACAAAACGGGTACCAAACATCTCAGTATGGAAACAAATGGCAGATAAGTCTGAGATAATAACCAATATTAATGTCAAAATGACACATGACCCACATGTTGAAAACGGTGGCATCATTATCCTTTATGTAACAGGTGCTTGTGTGAGACTGTGATATATAGATTTGGATGAAATTTGGGTAGGGTGAAAACAAAGGGAAGACAAAATATCAAGGAAGACAGTTGAGGTTTCAAGAGGTGGCAGAAGTCTGATTCTCAGTGTCCTCGGAGAGGACAGATTGAATGGAAACATTGGTTCAAGCCATGGGGGAAATTAATACCGGTCAGTGCTTGAGAAGTCAAAAGTAAGACATTCTGACCTAATATCGCCAGAGTTCAAACTTATAGCCAAAACCCTGCAGAACACATGCAGAGATAAGTAGGAACTCGAGCTCTGCCTACAGAAGCAGCCCCATTGGTCTAGCTAACAAATTAGTGCAATTTAATAAGAGACCACTGTATTCATGCTCTCTGAAAGCTGCCTACACAAAAACCTATGAGAGGAACCTCTGATATAAAGAATTTGAAATCACAAAAAAAAAAAAAAAAAAATTGCTTAACGCTTAAGTCAGTCCCATTATACATTCATAAAAGAGGGTGTAAGATAAAGATGACAGAGAAGGAAAGACGGATAAGTCTTGGATGAGATATTTAAGTTGACTTCAGATCTTGATGGGGCAGATCAGTTTGAATGACGTATGGTGATTTCAGCTGCTCCCATTTAAACAAGAAATCTTAGCCATTCTTGTCTCCACCCTTCTCTCCTGCAGCCTGAAAGCAATATTTTAAAATTAAAAAAGGGAAAACATCTGTTGTTGTGATTATCCAAGCTATAGATATAATGATATTGAAAATAATGCAGTATTACTCACCCCAGGCTTGTGAAGTGCAGTGTCCTGCAGGCCAAAGAGACTGTTTCCTTGGCCGCCCTGCAGGGGTGAGGCTGTTGCTGAGGAGAGCAGGTTGGGTGACTGGGCGATCATGGGTGAGGTCGGGGTGGAGGTGAGTGCTCCTGTCAGCGTGAGGCGCTGTAGCTCTCTTTGTCTCTGCTGCTGCTGCTGCAGCATCTGGTACACCACCACCTGCTGCTCCTGGAGGGGCAGGAGAAAAGAGGCTTAACATGGCCACAAATAAACCTAAATCTCACAGTCCCACTCAGGTCAAAAACATTTTTTTTTTCATCATCTGAACACAGAAACTGACTGAGTGCTAAAGTATCTCTGACACTGTTACTGGTTTGCAAGGAAATAATCACTTTAATATGGAAAATGTTGTGGTAGTTGGCTGGCTGATTACAACAACCTTATAGTCACAAGCAAAAGTTTCTAGCACTCGCCTGGAAAAATCAAATGTATGTAGGTATACATGGAGGATACATTTGTCTTTTGTCATACTTTGGGTGGTGGAGACTATGTCATATACAGAATGGTAAATTCAATGAGCCAACTAGTCTGGACAAAATTCTCAAATCCATGCCACAATTATCCTTCAGTACTACTGAGTCACAAGCATACCATGAGGCCATATAACCCCAAATGTCAAATCAGAGGTTAAAGCAGCTGGACTGAAGGGTATATACACATAAATTTGAAAATATGTGCAACTCATTTTATTAACATTACACTTATTGTGAAACTAACCAAGTGTAATACTTATTAACAGCATTTGCAGTTTTCATTGTGTTTCATCCATCATCCTAAGTGTTAGCAGACTTAACACTGGCTAAAACGGATAATCCTGAAAATACTCGTGAAGCGCTACTGTAAATAAACACTGGAAAGGGAGCAAGTGAGAAAAATAGCGTAGCTGTTATTGTGATTACAGGAGTGAAGTTCTGTGAGGTGAGGAACTGCTGGAGCTGCTGCTGCTGGAGGAGAAGCTGCTTCTGCTGCTCTGACAGGAGAGAGGACCTGCAACAAAACCACCGACACACACACACACAGTCACCTGCACCGTCCAGACCAGACGGAGCCCGACACACAAGCTGATCAGGCCAAACAAACAGTGGCTTAACATGACTTTACTTAGAAGTGTCCTCACCCAGACATAACAGCAGCGTGCTCAAAACAGAGCAATGTGTCTTATCATTATCAAAGTAAACAGAAGCTGGTCGCTGAACAAAGCTTTAGCTATGATCAAAAAACTATGAAAGATAAAACTAGTATATACTGTATACTCTAAGTGTTAAAAGGAAAAAGTCCAACCTTAGACATTCTCACCTGCACTGTTATCAATCTGTGATGTTCACTGTGTTTCAGGAATTGTTTTGCTGTTGTTTAGGTTTGTTGTACTCACTGTCTACATTTTCTGTTGAACACCGGTGCAAAATGGTGAGTCAAGAAAGATGTTTTTGCTCTTTGATTCTGAAGGACTGACATCAAAACGTCCCAGTTACTGTTTATGTTTTAGATACTTGAAAAGATTTCTGCTAGCAGTGCTCGAAATATCTCAGTGTGCAATCATCTATATTTGGCCAGTTATTCACGGGACGCAGAAAAAAACCCACCACCCATCAACAAAGCTGGCCCAGAAATACAAAGTGTGTCAGCGATGTGTGTTTTAACGCAGTGAAAGTGTTTCAGGTGGATTTTTCCTTTAACTGATCGACACAGGCTGGATACATACGGGCTCACACTCTTGGGCAGCTGGAACCCCTGTGCCAGCGCTTGGGGGTTGAGAGGTGGAGGCTGGGGCCGCAGAGCGGGGAGCGTGGGCTGGGGGGTGCTCTGAACCGGTGACTGGATTACCCCGTTTAGACTGCCCAGCACACCATTCATGTTCAGCTGCGGACTGCCTGCCAGGGAAGCCATGAGGCCACCCACAACAGGCAGAGTGGAGCTGCCAGCTTGACTGATGGTCCCCAGCCCATCACTCAAACCACGAGTCAACCCGTTCAGCAGGGGCTGGCCGAAGGAGGCGGGGCTCTGCTGAGGAGGGGGGGTGCTCTGGAAGGAGAGGGAGGAGCTACTGCGGGACGGACTGCCGGAGTGGAGCTCCTGGAGGGAAGAAATTAAAGTACATTATAGCTATTACAGCAAATTTGAACTTTCTTAGAGGGTTGGGTTGTACAGTTACCTGGGCACTATATCATTTCCACATGGTGATGTTATGTCCTAATTAGTTACCCTGTGCTCCCCTGGGCTGCTCATCCACAGTACTGGATTTGTATCTCTCCATTCACTTCTGTAGTGCAGCAGAACAGCTCTCAAAATAACACTTTTAGTGCATAAACAAACCAGATCAGAGTGGATTATGCCAATATTAAAAACATTCCTGGTACCCATTTTTTGAAGAAATCAAATCTTGTTTGATGTTATTTTTGTCATTTGACTTGGAGAGTAGATCTGGCAGGTAGCATCTGCAGGAAACGTCTGCACAATAACCTTGCGCCAATAAGAAACATGTTAGTTCTGTCACAAATAATTGTAATTACACTACAGAAATAGGTACAGGGGCTTGTTGCTTTTTGTATTGGCATAATCTGTTTGTTTTTGTTCGTTAGAGGATATTTCACCACCATGTGGACTTGTATAACACCAAGGTACCTATACAACCAAACAGTGGACCAAAGTTCAATTTTGCTTTAAGTCATCAGCTGTTGGTTTTGGGATGTATTCAGTGCTTTTGCATCTCCATTTACGATGAGCTACAAGGTTACGAGGCCAGGATTTATTTGTTTGACCCAGGTCTATATGGTACAAGAAGGTGAGGGACTTGGAAGGATCTACAGGTTCTCACCTCAGAAGAGGTAACGAAGGAGGTGTCATTCAGGAAGCAGCTTTTGGAGAGGGGGCTCTTATTGGTGCTTAGGGGGTCTAAGGATAAGAGAGGCACAAACACAGGGACTAAGAATTAAACCTACAAAATCACAAAACGTACACAAACAAACACTTTTTCTGTTGTCAGTAAAAGCACTACGTATAGCATTTCAGTAGCATTCAATGAGCAATTACTGTCCTCATTTTGAGATATTTATAATTTCTGTACACAAACAAGATAATCAGCATTCTTCACTATAGTTAATACATGATTGATTGAATTTCATGGGGAATCTGCTATATAATTTTGTTGTACAAAGCATGGATATTGATTCATGGAACAAAACAGCAAGAGGGAAGTTCAGGCAGAGCAAGTAGCAACTTCCTCATGACAGGAAGCAATAGGATTTGTGAGAAATATGGTCTTGACACAGATTAGCACTATCAATACCACTGCCATGAGAGAGGCCACCAATGGTCTCAACCACTGTCTCATTTTTTAGAGTAATTATACCTATCAAAATTAACTTGATAATGATATGTTGATATTTAAAACTGCTACACGTAGCACATTTAATGACTCTCCAAATGGTTTCGGTGTATGCGGGTGGGAGAACAGGAAAGAGGAAGTGGGACAAAGTGCCCAAATATTTGATGTTGAGGTCAAAGGGGTGAACAGTGCACTTTTGTTGGGCCCTGGACCATGCAAATACCAAAGGAGACAGAAATGGTAGTTCCCCATGTTCAAAGTGGAGGTATGGGGCGAACAGAGTCTGACCTTGGGTGGATGAGAGGAAGTTGATCTGTGCAGAGGTGTGCATGGATCCCTGGGCAGAGTGGGCTTGTGGAGGGAAAGGCACGGCCAGCTCCACGTTGAGCAACTGTAGTCGCTCCTTCTTGGCCGTCAAGCTGAGGATCTGGTCCTGGAGACGCTGGTTCTCCTGCTGCAGGGAGTGTAGTGACTGGAGCATCTCCACAACTGGAGCAGGGAGAGGAACAGATTTTAAGGCGCATGGAAACAGCATTGTGGTCGTGTCTTGCTTCCACGATTTCCACGAAACGTCGTCAATAAAGACTATTGGGAGCTCGAATCCAGTGTGCGGATTTTCTTCTTTCTCGTTGCTTCCACGATTTGACATAGCACAACAGGATACTGAACCATAACAAACATGGAATGAGAAAATCAGTGACGGCAGTGGGGCACTTGCTGTAGCTGGTGAGGCAGGCCACTTTGCACATAATCTCAAGATGTCACAAATTTCCAGCCACTAGGAGTATACAAGCATAGTCTTATGAACAGGACACTGGGTTTTAGAGGGTAAAAAACCCAAAATGCCACCAAGTTGCCACTCAAATCACTCTGAATGTGGTGAAGTTGCTAGTTTTTTTGGGGGTTTTTTTGACGACGGGAGGGCCAAAGTAGGGTTGTTAAAAATCTGAGACAGTATTATAGGTTATAGGTTGGGTACATCTACTAATATGCCATCAAGCAATGACTAAAAGTGCACTCTTCTCCAGAGAATTAGCTCACAATGTGAAAAATAAAATTTTGATTTCATTGTGAGAGTGACAGAATGCACACCCAATGACACACTGGCCGTTGGGAAATAAATTGCACATTGCGATCTTCTTGCTTTGAGTTTATTTTTTGTAATGAAGTCACAGCAAGAAGAGGAAAGAAAAGAAGAAGAAAGAAGAAAGCAGACATACAGTATTCACTTCTTTGACTTTAACGGATATACCGATCAGTCTAGAGACTTGATGTAGGATTGCGTTGTTGTGAATCCACTATCAGCTTAACTAATTCAGAGTGAATTTCCTTTACAACACAAAACCTAGAACTCTTGTGCTGTAAAAAAAAAAAAAGAAAAAAAAAAAAAAGAAAAGTTCTCATATCACATTCATCATCTATTTAACATTTTGAATTGAGTGAATTTTGTGAGTGAACTGACCTCAATCCTGGTGTATAATTTTCTCATTAACATGTCAGTTTGAATTTGTCGCAGTTAAACAGTCCAGTGCCACAGGAAAAAAAACGTATGTCCATCACCAAGAGTGATCCGCTCTGTGCTTTCACTTGATCCAATTTAAATGATGACAGGTTCAGTGCTGCATGATGCCATAATCACAGGCAGTAGGTTTCAGTCAAAATTCATTTGATAATATACAAACTTTCTGGCTTTAAGAAACACTAAAAGAAATCAAGAAAAAAAATTGTGGTAGTCAGTGACAGTTACTTTTTTAGACCAAGCAGAGGGGGAAAAAATATGGAATCACTCAATTCTGAGGAAACAATTATGGAATCACCCTGTAAATTTTAATTCCCAAAACTAACACCTGCATCAGATTAGATCTGCTCGTTAGTTTGCAGTTAAACAGGAGTGATCACACCTTGGAGAGCTGTTGCACCAAGTGGACTGACATGAATCATGGATCCAACACAAGAGATGTCAATTGAAACAAAGGAGAGGATTATCAAACTTCTTAAAGAAGGTAAATCATCACCAAGTACCAAGGACCAAGTACAAACAACATGGGAAGGTTGTTAAAGGCAAGCATACTGGTAGACCAAGGAAGACATCAAAGCGTCAAGACAGAAAACTTAAAGCAATGTCTTGAAAAAAGAAAATACACAGCAAAACAAATGAGGAACAAATGGGAGGAAACTGGAGTCAACATCTGTGACCGAACTGTAAGAAACCACCTAAAGGAAATGAGATTTACATACAGAAAAGCTAAATGAAAGCCATTATTAACACCTAAACAGAAAAAACAAGGTTACAATGGGCTAAGGAAAAGCAATCGTGGACTGTGGATGACTGGATGAAAGTCATATTCAGTGATGAATCGCAAATCTGCATTGGGCAAGGTGATGATGCTGGAACTTTTGTTTGGTGCCGTTCCAATGAGATTTATGAAGATGACTGCCTGAAGAAAACATGCAAATTTCCATAGTCACTGATGATATGGAGCTGCATGTCAGGTAAAGGCACTGGGGAGATGGCTGTCATTACAACTTCAATAAATGCACAAGTTCACGTTGACATTTTGGACATTTTTCTTATCCCATCAATTGAAAGGATGTTTGGGGATAATGAAATCATTTTTCAAGATGATAATGCATCTTGCCATAGAGCAAAACCTGTGAAAACATTCCTTGAAGAAAGACACATAAGGTCAATGTCATGGCCTGCAAATAGTCCGGATCTCAATCCAATAAAAAATCTGTGGTGGAAGTTGAAGAAAATGGTCTGTGACAAGGCTCCAACCTGCAAAGCTGATCTGGCAAAAGCAATCGGAGAAAGTTGGAGCCAGATTGATGAAGAGTACTGTTTGTCACTCATTAAGTCCATGCCTCAGAGACTGCAAGCTGTTATAAAAGCCAGAGGTGGTGCAACAAAGTACTCGTGGTGTGTTTAAGTGTTCTTTTGTTGTTTTTTTTCATGATTCCAATTTTTTCCTCATAACTGAGTGATTCCATGATTTTTTCCCCCTCTGCTTGAGCTAAAAAAGTGACTGTTACTGACTACCACAATTTTTTTTCTTGATTTCTTTTAGTGTTTCTTAAAGCCAGAAAGTTGCCATTTGAAATGACTTTAGTTTTGTGTCATGTCTGTAATCTGCTTTTTTTCTACAAAATTAAACAACTGAATGAACATCCTCCGAGACTGGCGGTTCCATAATTTTCACAGAGAAAATTCTGTCTTTCCTACTTTAACAATTCAAACATTTCTCAATTGACACAAGAATCCCCAATAATTAATTATATATTTTTGAATATAAATTATTTATGTTAAAGCTAGAAAACTGAGGCATAATCTGTGATGACATTAAGATGGTAACTTGAATTGGAGACAATTCTGTGGACTCGTGGCATTACATCTAATGTTATTTTATAGCCGAAACATCAGGTTTAAGCGAGAAAATGAACCCCATCCTCTGAACGCTTTCTAAGTGATTCTCAATGGAGCTGTCAGTGCGACGTGCTTGGCATCAAAGACTAGAAGAACAAACAAACTCTTCTGTTATTTCTGTCTGTGGGGAACAGCAGTGAATGCTCACTGCTACAAAATGAATTGTTCTAGGGCATGGGAAATATATTTCAAGGCAGAAATTCTGTTTTTTCTCCAGAAGAGGAAAGGTTAAGAGACACTGAGTTTAAGAAGTCAGACGGATGTGCGGGAGATACAAATCAGAGACAGAGAAGGCAAGCAGAGTGAAGAGATGTTAAAAGGAAAGGTCAAAACTGCGTTTGGGAAAGCAAATGACAGTACAAAGATTCAAATAAAGCAAGAGGCTGTACTAAGTAAGAATGAGAAAAACTGGAAAAAAGTGAAATCAGTGGGTGGAAAAAAGTGAAGAATGAATTAGAGGTGTCCACAGAGACAAAGTGAGTCAGGGAGAGAAATATAAGGAGTTTTTTGGTTCAGGAGAGCGTGGAATATAAATGTCGTATGAATAAAGAACATACGAGAGACAGCATTTTCACGCGTTACATTGCACCATTGCTGCTTTGAAGCACTGTTCACAGTATGGTGTCTTTTTCTCTATTGCTATTTTTTGCTCCCAGCACATCCTGATACACATTATCATCTCTGAACAGCATCGAGTGCTGCATTCATGGAGTTGCAAAGAGCATAGATAAACAGCTACAGAATAAAATGCAGGTGTTCTTCATTTTCTGTGGTATTTGTGGCCAAAAATCCAATCCTGAAACATTTTCCAGTGCAAAACCTGAAAATCAGGCTGCATTATTCTAGAACCAATATAAATGATACTACGATGTGCCTCCTTCAGTTTCCGATGTATTCTGATGCGTTTATGTGCGCTGTTCAAACTGAGCTTTGTTTAATTTATTGTATCATTTGCGGTATTTAATTTCTAAACTGACTCACGGTGGGATCAATAAAATAATACTATAAATACTACTAAATTATGCACAGTGGAAGAAACTTGTGTGAACAGGAATTATCCAGGCTCACTCACTGTTGACTCCCATCTCCCCGTTGCCATGTTTCTCCAGGAGGAGCTCAATGTGGGAGCTGGCTGGAGGGACATTCTCTGGACGGGCTCTAACCCCGGGACCCAACCCATCTCTCTGGTCGAACAGAAGAGGAAGACAGCTCATAGGAGACCTGGGTGTGGAGGAAAGGAAAAACAACAGGGAGGAAAACAGCAATAAATTGCCATTGCACCAGCCAGGGTGGCGAGTTACCAGCAACTACAAGATCCTGATTAATCATGGCTTCGGTGCCTACGTTTTTCTAATCCACTTGATTAGAAAATCTACTCTATTTGAAAAAGGTTTTGGTTTTTATGTAATGACAACTGCCTGGGGAATGAATACCTAGTATTCATAGTGCTTTGTTTGAATGTAAAAACACAAGCACTGTAGATTATAGAAAGACATACCTGCCAAAATACTTTGTAAACCACCCGCCTATGTTTAAGCTCATTACATTGTTACAGACAGATAAACTAAGGACAGTGTGTAAACTAGGTGCCTTTTTGAGTAACGCTTTGACTCTGTTGCCTCTCTGAGCCAGACACTGACCGTTTATCTGCTTAATCATGTTAAGCAGCACTGGAAAGCGCTTTTCCCATTTGCACTTTGGAAAAAAAATGATCTAGTGTAATCTAGCCTTCAAATGTAATTGTTACTTAATGCCACTGTCACAAGCTGAGAGAAGAGAGAATGAGACGTACTGTGAAGAAAGGCTCTCTCTTGGTGAGTTCCCCTGACATGGGAAGCGACAGTCATCAAGATCGGACTCTGAGAAAGCAGAAAAAGGGTTATAACCTCTAAATGCATACTAAGCGCTACCCTAATTTCTGGAGATTTTCGTACAGAACAGCAGTAATTTCTTCATTCGAACATGACTTCTTGCTACATGAAGGTATTTATGTCCTGCATAAATAATGCAAATCTAAAGTTCCTGTGAAAATGTTTTTTGGTGGCTAATCTTGATGTGGAGGCAACTGTGAAAAAATAATGTTCATCCCTATCTCACTCTCTTTCACATGCTGTGTCTTTCTCGAACCTGGCAGTGAGGTCTGGGCTTGGCTCAGTAGTGGTGGCAGTGTGGGGGCTGTGGAGAGACAGCTGGCAAAAGGCTGAGAGGAAGTCAGACTATATGAAGTACTGGAACCTGGATGGACCTATGAGACAGGAAATAACAACATCTTACTGACATCATCTCGACTATCTGGAATGAAAAATGCGACAAAAAAAGCCTGCTGTTCATATGGTGTACATCATGAGCACAAGATAAGTAACCTATGTATTAAAGGTATATGACCGGTTTTCATGTCAAAACAGGTATGGACCATTGGGCATTTGTTGGATAAAATCTATCATCTACTCAAAATGTGTCCTGACATGAAAATACAAAAACAGAAAATATATAAAAACATATATACATAGTGCTACACACACACACACACACACACACACACACACACACACACATATATATATTTTTCCTCTCTGTTCCTAGAGTACCTGTGTGTTTGAGACAGCATTGACTGAAGGAAGAGAGAGAGTGGAGACGTGGGATGGGAGAAGTCCTGAGGAAAGAGGGGTACTACACATGCCCCCTCCTAGGGACAAGGAGGTGCTACACACCCCTCCACCTAGGGAAAGAGGGGTACTGCAGACACCCCCACCCAGTGTGAGAGGGTCCTTGAGACTGGAGTAGATGCCTGAGAAAAACAAAGACAGAGGTAAAGAAAGATTTTGATCATGCAACTTTTTCCTATGTGACTCTAAAAAGACAAGTGCACATGCACATACATGAACATATATGAATGCATGCTTGTGCGCACGCCCACTTGCAGGGGGGGAGCCATTCTCAAACTAGGGCAGGAAGTCTACCACTGACGTATGTGTGCACACAGAAACCACTATCTAGCATATTATCTGTACCTCCTACAGATTAAATAAATACTATGAAGCAGATTTAGAGAACAGTCTGAACTGCATAACCACCTGAAAGAAAAACACATGATGAAAAACAAACTGTATAAATGTTATTTTTACACGTCTTGCTTGGCTCCTGCTTTCAGGAGATGATTCGCTAAAATGTGTTGTCCAGATATACAAATAAGGTCCAACTGTGGTGCTGACTTGGCAAGTGTGCAATGGAAAAGTTTTACCTCTCTATAGTCAAGCTGCAAATAAACACCTCAGAGTGCAAACAGATAATGATACAGGCATTTTCACATGCACACATTTTCTTTCTAGTGGTGTGTGAACACACAGGAAGCTAGAGGGCGACCACACACACCCACTCTTAGACTCACCAGAGCCGAGCAATGAGTTGCTGCGGCCTGCGGAAAAACTGCCGGCAGAGGAGGATGAGAAAGAAGAAGAGGAGGTGGCGGTGGGTGGCAGGGTGGAGGGGAAGGCAGGGTGGGGAATGGAAGATGGGCTGGGATAGAGCGAAGAGGTTAAGGGTGGAGGAGGAGGTGCAGTGTGATGGTGGTGGTGATGGTGTTCCTCTTCCCTCCTCTCTCGATTCTTACTCCCTCGCGGACGCCCCGGGCCGTGACGGCTCTTCTTGTTTCCGCGGTGCCTCCTCTCGCGAGGTAGTGGCGGGGGGGTGGCTTTGTCCTCTAGGTCTGCCTCCTCCAGGATAGGGGGTGTGGTAAGGTGAGAGGGTTTGCACAGGGACTTGGACGGTTTGTAGTCTGCTGAGGTGGAGATCTTACGGATCTTGCTGCTGCTGCCCAGGCCTGAGGAGGAAGTGATGCGCATGATGGATCCAAAGGTAGAGATGGTGACCTTGGTTTCGAAAGGGCTGCCATTGCCCTCTGATCTGTCGTGACCCTGTGACCCTGTAAGGGGGCCATCGGCAGGGGTCAGCGCCGGTGGCTTGTGGTATTTACTGTCCTCTTCCTCCTCCTCTTCAACCTCCTCATCTTTGTCCTCTTCCTTTTCATCATCTTCCTCATCTTCATCCTCTTGGACTACTGTCCTCCTGTGACGTTCCTTACGGTCCTCGCCACTGTGGTCATCACCACCTCGGTCGTGGTCGCGCTCCAGACGTGAGGAAGAAGAGAACTGGTGGAAGTCCTGAGCCGAAGACAGGGAGCCACCTGCGAGAAAAAATATACTTAAGATACAGTTGAGTACAAAATGAGCATCTAAGTCAAATTTCAAGTTTTAAATAATGTGACCGCATTAAAAACTGTGACTTGACTAGTTTGGAAAAGTGTGTGGGCCTTACAGACATGGATGCCAACCGTGTTGATACCTGACATGTTTGACTTTTGTTATCTCTACTCTTCTTTCTAACACAAATTAATTATGGAGTGCCTCAAGGCTCCATTCTGGGTCCCATTTCAATCTTCCTCTGGTACCTGTGTTGAATGGACTAGAGGAGCAGGAGGAGGAGGAGCAGCTCTTGCCGGTGCTTCCTGTCTTCTTGCTGCGATGACCAAGGCTGTGAGAGCTCAGCTTCTTGGACTTTCCCTCACTGTCCTTGCTGTGATGACTTGAGGAGATCTGCATCAACACAAGCAGGTCATAAGAAAAACAGATTAGAGTTAAATAAGGCTGTGCCCCTAAAGCTGATGATTCAAATAATCACACAGACCTCTGCAATCAACTCAGAAGGGGAAGTCAAAGACTTTATTTTTTTTTTGGATTGTTATTGGGCATTGCAATATGGCAATAAAACAAGATGCATTGTCTTAAAATGCACTGGGAAAAATACTGCAATACGGAATGGTAAACTAGATATCCTTTTAGAACAGGTAGATGTGCAATTTATTGGATTAATTAATTGGAGAATTGCGGAGGACAGTACTGAAGCCACTCTGCCAATAGTTGATCCTGAGGCGACTCTGGAATTTCTGAGATGAGTACTTGAATTAACAGAATTAAGTTAATTACTGTCACAACTACTTTTGTCAGGTGTTTACCTAATTGGCTGGCATTTCTACAGTGTCTTTGAACTCTGACATTAACTCTCCCAACATTTTTTTTAATATACTGACTTAAGAATCACTGCATCAGCATTTCTTCACATTTAGCCTTCTGTCACACTGTGGCCAGTGTTGCACTGTAAGTGTGCTGCCTCTCATCATGTGTGTTGGCACTTTGTACCTTGTCTAAACTGCTGGTCATTGAGGAGCTCAGGCTATCAGAAGACTTCTTGTGACGCTCCTTTTGTCGCATCTTGTCCTTATGACTCTGAGAAGACAGAAATACATAGGACTCAGGCAAGTTCAGCGTCAGAGGACAAAAAAAGCGTTTCATACTCAAATGGAGCAGAACAATCACTGTTGAGGTTCAAACCCAACTGGGTTTTCTCCCAGTGCGTTCAGGCCTTACACAGTGGATCAAACACTCACATACTTACACACACATACCTCTGTGCTTACCTTCCTCTGTCTGTGGTGGTGGTGTTTGTCCTGTGAAGGAGAGCTGGAGCGCCCCCTAGAGTGGCCAAAGGAGCTACTTGTATTCTCACTGGAGCGCAACTTCTTCTGCTGTTCAAGCCAAAAGAACAGAAGAACTAAGTGTCTTGAGAACACAAACAAAATTTACCCGGAAAAGTTGATTTGAGCAGAATTTACTATTATTTTTTGAGTCCAATTGAAATGGAAATCTCATTTCATGACATGTATCTCTGATTAAAAGAAAACATGGGAAACTGGGAAAGCTTTTTGCGTTGGTGCTAGCATAATATTAAATGGCACAGACTAATTAAACAATGTTTGGGGAAGTGGCAACAAAAACATATCAGCTGTGATGAAGTACTGCTGTAGTCACAGATTTTATCATTACACTTAATGAATGTAAATGTGTATTGATGTGCATTTTTTAAAAATTGCTAGCATGCTAATCAGTGGCAAAAACAGACAGATTTTTTTTTTTAAACCAGCTACCTTTAAAATGAGCACCCAGCACAGTACAAGTTGCTAAGAGATGTCAATCATCATGATACACTCCTGAGTGTCAGTCAACAGTAAAATGCTTCACAGTGCATTCACAGCATAATTTTCTCACATTTTTTAGCCTCCATCAACCTCTTAAGCACCTCCTGGTAAGTTATATCCCTAAACTATACTAAAAACATGAGGTTCACAGTTTCTAGATTCTAAGGCTCTTACCATTTTGCTGTAATGGTGCTTGCAGTAGCCGCAGTATTTCACATTGTCAGCTTCTGGACCTTCCTCCTCACACAACAACCCAGCCATCTGAGCACTGAGCGAAAACAAAGGGTCAGGCAGGAGAAGGGACACACACATACACACACACACACACTCAAACACAGACCCCAGTTACACTTGACACTAGAGTCACCTGAGATCTTTTGTCAGTGATCGTGGCAGCATGGATTAAGTGACGGGTCTAAGCGCACAAAAATCATCGCTATCTGATCTTCCGGGCCAGATTTGGAGGTGGTCAAGTTTTGTATTGTGATAAGAATTCCTTGCAGTCTAGACACAATTCAGGCACAAAACAGATGAATGAACTGTAAAGAGATAGGAAACGAGAGCACGAAAAAGAAGCAGACACAGTCAAACCAATACGGCAATGGGAGCTGCATAATGGCCCTTTTCAGGCCTGGTGTGGTTAAAGTGCTACTGTTAACAACAGTAGCACTTGAATGCTGGATCTTAAAGCCCAGATCCATATTTTGTGTGGATTGGGCTGGAATGGTTGAGTGGACATGGTCTGCATTTCTATCTACAGGTCATATCCATAAGGATCATGCTGGCTCAACTATACAGAGTCTCAGAATGCAGACAGAATGCAGTCCGTGTCTACTCAACCATTATAGGCCGGCTGGGACATCACACTTCTGTAGATTTATGGCTTTAATAAATGACAAATACATCTGCTATACATACTCTGTTCTAACTGGCAATAACTGCATTCTGAGGTCTGGTATTTCTGAATAAATAGCCACTGTTTCACACCTTATCAGACCGCTCCGCTATCAAGACATCCTCTCAAACTAACTTGTGTCTTGTGCCCAACACATGTTACTCCTTAATATCTGCAGACAGTCTTGCAGGACTACTTTTTAGCAGGAGCCTGTAAGCTACTTTACCTTATAATGAAATTAGTTAAATAAATGTTTCTGTCAAATGCTTCATGCCTTTAAGTAGCCATGCCACTGGTAGAAAAAAAAGTTCACACAGATAAGAGAGATTAGGAACTGTTTTATCTTGTCAATGATTATTTTGTGATCATGATGACATATGTTGTAGATGACAGATCTTCTACATAACATTCACATTCCACACAAACCTAAATATTTACCAGGTGACATGGAAAGCTTGTCTGCAGCCCTGTCTGTTACAGGTCATGCAAGCTCCGCAGGCAGCCTTGCTCTCCCTCCCGTGGTCCTCACAGATGTAACATGTCTAATGGAGCAGCAAAGAAGGACAAAATTAATTGAAAAAAAAAAAAGAAAGAAAGAAATTACTTTGCCCCTTTGCTATATACGTGAGCTCTTGTTGCACTGGCGTCACCAGAAACACTCCTAGACATCTGCTTAACTTGGCTAAACCCATTCATGTGTGGCCAAGACTTTGGAAATTAGGGTTTTAGAGTGCAGGGGGTAGAGTTATCGCATCTTATGTCACTGATATGTAACTGAGTATGCACGCACACACGCACACACACGCACACACAAATAAGGGCAAGCACACACACAGACCCACACACAATTTTTGCAGTTCTTGCTCAGCCTCTCCCCAGTGTGAGGGGGTTGACTAGTGGGGGCAGAAGAGGCCTAGCAACAGGTGCTGGACAAAGGAACAGCGGGCTCTTTACCTTCCTCCTTCAACCCTCTCTCTTTCGCTTTTTCTCTACTCTTCCTCTGCCTCCTACCCCCCACCCCCCTCCACCCCCCACTCCACTCTCATTTGCCCCCGCAAGATGTCAGCTATGTAATGAAAGGCCGGAGAAATAACCATCTGGGTATGTAAAAGGAAGAGTGGCTTCTCAAGTTTTTGCTGTCCATTGTAACGCTGTCTAGGAATGCGGGCAGCAAATCTGGATGAATGGCTCTGACAGGGTAAAGCTGCATGCAATTTACTGTAGCTGACACAGTAATATGAGACCAGGCACTAAGACACTCACATATGTACAGTACGTTCATGTGCTAGCGCGCACACGCACGCACGCACACACACATGCACACACATACACAGCATCTCAGTTAGACTGCAATACAGATGTAATCCAATGATATCAAGTTTTCATTGAAAAAGACTGTCTAAGAGGGCCTACGTTGAATATCGATTTCTTTGTAATGTGCATCCCACAAAGGCTGTTGCCTCTAAAAGCCTTGGCGAATGCTGGATACACAGCACTCTACCTCTGCTTCCTATACACACTGCCAACTATCAAAGACTGTACAGAGAAGGGGGAAAAAAAAGGTAAAGGGCTGAGGTTACAAGCTGTAATGGCCTGAGACTAGTCTGTAGTTAAATGGTTTGCTTTACTCCCCCAAAAAAGAGAAACAAAACTCTTAAAACAACACATTGGCAGAATATTTCAGATCCAGCATTTTCAACGCATATGTGTAATGACGGATATGACGTCTGTTTCTCAAAACATGTCTTTCACTTGATCCTGTGATCTTTGCAAATCAGTGCAGACTGTGAAACTCTACAAGCTGTCACTATGTCACTGCACCAATGAGAACAAGGCAAATTGCTTCACATTTATTGCAACTGGAGATTAAATAAAGATACATGATGATTAGATGTCATGAATATATGATGTTCAGCGTCTTACAGCAGTTATTTTCTGATGAAATGTTATAACTGGCATGTTTCTTTGGACATTTTACCAACTTCCCCTCAACCCGCCTCATCTCCTTCTTCTTCGTTTTGTGATTTCCCACATTTCCCCGCATGCCTTTCAACAACCCACAGAGAACGGGCACAAATTTGCTGCATTCAGCTGTGGGTTACACGTGTAGGTGGAAAGAGTGATAGCAAGAGGTTTTCCAGTAAAGAAAAAAGTCACGCCTCCTTTACTGTAAACCTCAACATGCCATGTGGCTGCATTGCACTGTGGACTATACATGTGTCTGCCTTTTCTGTGATGGATTTCTCTTGGTGTGATTAATGAATGTTGCAGCAACCTGCTTTTAGATTCTGAGGGACAGATAATTTAGATAGCTGAAAAAACTTAGCGCGATCAAACTCCATTGTAGCTGTGCTGAAAATGTCTCAAAATGACATCACATCATATACAGTATGTTGGACCAATTATCCACCACTGGATAAAATGGGCCGCCAAATGCTAATGTTTTAACAACCTATAAGCGCTTCAAGGTGGACTGATTCTGCTCAAAGGAATTCCATCCACAGGTGAAAGGAAAAAAAAGCTGTTTTGACAGCTGGCACACAGTCAAAAGCCAGAGGAAGAGTGTTATATATATATACATGTGTGTGCATGTGTGTGTGTGTGTGTGTGTGTGAGAGTACCTTGATGTATCTCTCATGGGGGACATACTGCAGGACGATGGGCTCCATGGTGAGGACGTTGGCAAACTGCACCTCGGGGATATAGAGTGCACACACAACGTGGGCCCAGCCTGACGGTGACATCAGCGGTGGTTAGAGAAGTAGCATGCAAATGTGGGTACAGGCATGCAAAAACGCCAGCACACACAAAATACACTGAGAATCTGAAAGCTATGGAACACCGAGCTAATACTGAGTTGTAGGGGTGGGAAAAAAATCGATTCACTTAAGATTCACGATTCCTTTTTTGAATTATTTTTTAACTACTTAATGTATTTTAAGTAAAGATATTGGTATCATATGAAACTAGGCCAGTGGTCCCCAACCCAGTCCTCAAGGATCCCCTGTCCTGTCCTGCAGGTTTTCGCATCAGCTCTACTCTTTCACACCTGATCATGTAAGGGCTTCATGCTGATTGTTGAAACAAATCTACCTGAACAGGGCATGCATAAAGGTGTGTGGGCCTTAACTGGGTCAGGTGTACAAGAGTAGAGCTGGAGCAAAACCCTTGAGGACTGGGATGGGGACCACTAAACTAGACAACGCAAGGAATCCATTACTACCAAGCATGTCACGCTATGTTGTTGGCAAGTGGACTAAATATCGCTCCCAATCAGGCTACATTTCAGTGAGGGAAAAACTAGCACTTTCAACGGGGTCCCTTGACCTCTGACCTCAAGTTTTCTGAATGAAAATGGGTTCTCTGGGCGCCCATGGGTCTCCCCTCTCCAGACAGGCCCACCTGTGTTAATCCCATGCAGTTTGGGCCACAAACCATGAAGTACAAATGTGTTGTGGCCTGTTGTAAACTGGTGTGTTTGTGCAGACTGGGGCCTAAACAGTCTTGGAGTTGCATCAGTTGGCTTTGACTGGAAAGCTGAGACTCTTGTGGATTCAATGAGCCACATTTGAGTCATGTGTGATGATGTTAACAGTCCTCATAGTAGCCATGTCATTGTAGTTTGACCATATTTGGAACTTGACATTACTGTATAAAATGACCTATCATGACCTTAAGATATTCACAGCTTCATGAGATTTTATTTCCTCAAACTAGAGAATAATTCAAAAACCAAAAATCACAATAGATTGTAATACATAATCACAATACATATCGAATTGGCATCCAAGTATCAGGACAACATTAAAATAGGAGATAACCATATCGTCCCTGCTCTACTGAGTTGCACCCCCTCTTGCACAATCTGTGTCTAAACTGTCTGTCAAGCACTTCTTGAACCTGTCTCATTTCCTTCGTCTCTCCCAGCGTGTCTCATTCAAACTGTTCAACACTTAAAACATAAGAAGGGGTGAGTACGTTTAGATAGAGTTTAGGGTTTGGAGTAACAAGACAGGAGCAGTGTTCCCAAGTTTACCTCCGCTGTCTGTCCTCTTGAGGGCGCCATCCTTGTGGGGGCACAGTTCACATCTCTGGGGTAGGAGAGAAAGTGCCATCAGCACCAAGAGGTGATAATGAGAGAAATAATGAATGACATGTCCTGTGTGGGCTTGGTGGAGGCTTCACTTACCACGCGCGCCGCCCTCTCCTGTGACTCACACTTACGGCAGAACCACGGCCCTGTGGGCACCTGAACAATGCCATAGCATGCTGTGACACACACACACACACACACACACACACACACACACACGTGGTAGGTCAGTTATATCATATTCATTACTTTGTAAATCTTTTCCTTCCTGTGTTTCTCATTCAAACTGTGTAACACTTTCACAATATGGAGATACACACATGAGTATGTGCAGGTTTACATACAGTGCAGGCATATGTGTACCCCCACCCCACCCCCTTTCTGTGTCTCACCTTCTTTCTGTCTTACTCTTTATTTTGCAAAACATGACACAACCAAGTATTTTTTGCCTACTTTGTTCGGTTTCTTATACTGTGCTGTGCTGTCTCCAGCTGTTTGCGACTGTATGGCTGTCTTCTTGGTCAAGTCTCTCTCGGATAAGATATTCCCAGTGTAGTGGAACTTACTTGGTTAAATATAGACTAGCCTAAGCATAAAAAATGATAGCACATCGCAAATGATAGAGTCTACGAACACAGCTCACAACTCGGTGCGTCAACTTCAATTTCATCTGCCTATGCTGCCACTCTTCAAACACTTCAGACACTTGATGATTTACACCTCAGCTCTGCTAACTTTCAGGGACAAAAAACATCTTTGCCTCAAAAATGGCTGAGGAGGGAAGAGTGAAGTCGGGCCGGCACACAGCTAGCAGCTTCGGGGGTTAGTCCGGGAACAAGTCCAAACAGCTTCTGACCCTCTCATAGCTGCATTTTGCGATGCATTACAGCAACAAAGCATGTGGACACAGTGCGCTAACAAGGTAACAATGTATCCAAAACGGGCCTCGCCGGGTTTGTCGTAAACGCCTCTTGCATTACGTGTGGTGACTTTGAACCCAAAAGGGCCACGCGCATCCGAACCCGAGGCGCGCGGCGGCGCCATAAGGCTCGGTGTCATCCTGCTTGGCCCTGTGTGTCTAACCATGTCAGCGCGCGTGCTGAAAGGCAACAAGAAACAACAAACACCCCAACCCCTCCCACACACACACATAGCGCGCACACACACACACACACACACACACACACACACACACACACACACACGCGCACGTACGCACGCAGGCAGCGACCTACCAGCCTACCTAGCTACACCTACCGACCTACCGACCTACCTCCAGCCGCCGGCCCATCCCTCAGAGCGGCGCGCTCAGTACAGAGTAACGGCAGTTACCTTGGTGCACAGCGACGCTGCAGCCGTGTCCATCACAGTAAACCAGCGGGTTCTCAGCCCAGCCTCTCTCGTCTGAACACACGCAGCAACCTCCGACCATTTCCCGCATGCTGCTCCCATATGAAGAAATGTCTTCTCGACCTCAGCTCGGCGACGACTCACTTCTCGCCCAGGGCTGTCAAGTGGTCCCCGACTTTATCACCGTGTCGAGCATATTCGTGGGTCGTTATGTCGCGCAATTTTGCGCAGTGGAGAAACGAAATCTCAGCGTGGGGTTTCTGGTGCTGCTACGTTTTTCCGTGATGTCCTCCCCGTCCCCATAGAGCCGATGCAGTGCGCATGCTCATATCTGCTTCCCTGGGTCGAAATAAGTCACAGAAAAGGTGGCAAGTAATATTATTATTTTAAATAATTCCCCTCTCTGCAGCGAGTCACTATAATAACACGAGGCTGTTTTCATTGTGAATCGCCAGCTGCTGATCGCTGTCCTGCAGAGCTGTTTTTAAAATTAGATTAGTAGAACATGTGGATGAATCAGTCAAAACCGCTGGCTGGCTCTCTCCCTCTGCTGCTGAGCCAGTTTAGTTGAATAGCGCCATCATCAGGGGGTCAACGGGGTTGCTAGGCAAGGATTACAAATTGTTTCACCATTCCATACCCTGGCCTGAAATGAAAAACATCCAGCAGATATTTATTTTTGGCAGCTCATTTCGTTTGTTTGATTCAGTATGACTTGTGAATCCCATACGTTCGTGCTGATCTAAATACAGAGGCACACCTTTTCCACCAAATCATTTAATTGTCTCCTTTTATACAAGTAGTTTGAACTCTCAGCATAGTAACAGCAATACAAGGAAATTCAAATTCCCATTTGTCAAGATCTATCTGCTCGGTGTTGTACTAATATTTACACTATATGTGTGCCCCATGTGGGCTCATTATTGGTATGAACTTTGACCTCTTTGCTTGATGTTTAGTCATTCATCCGGTCTGTGTGATGTTTGTTGTGACAGCTAAAATGCGTCAGTATTTTATTGTTCATTTTGATCTGATGCTCAATCTGAATCCTTATTTAGTCAGCAGATGTCACTAGAAACCTTCCACTTAAGTTGGACTTCCGTCATTGCTGCTTTATGACTCTCCATGGCTGAGTAAACTCTGTCAGCCAAGCCTGTTTCATGATGGAAGTGGGACTTCACACACTAATCTAGTGCAGACAGGGCTTTTGAGACGTCGAAATGGCGGTGATCAAATGAGAAAAAGTAACAATGGCCTCCCCCAAATCCAACTACATTTCTTCTCTACATGTTTCACGTCATTCACTGTGATCAGTGAAGGCCTGGACACATTCTCTATGTCCTACAACTTCATTATCCTCTTATGCCTTATTCACAACAACTCTTATTGTCTTTTTTAAATTTCTTGGTAGTTTTCACAACCAACTACCCTAAAGTCAGTCCCTTATCTGCTACAACCCTGAAGCAAAAGGGTTGTAACAAAACCTGGCTTTTTGATCCTGGCACATGGACATGAAGCTGCCATGAGAGTTTGCATCATGCGTGTCACTTCTCTGCAATATTAAGAGAGAAAAGGGAACTGGCACTGATGGAGAAGACAGATAATGTGGTAGCAGCTGGAGCTTGCTCACACCCTGTTCTGGTCTGAAGGCAGCAAGGCGTGACCATGTCCCTGCTCTGACATGTGGTTCAAGAAAGTCTGACATGTTGATCTACAGACTAGTACCAGTCACAAGCCATCTATTGCCTTAGACCCCAACACTCTGGAGAGACTTCACATTGATTGGGATAAGGTTTAACAAGCTGTGTGATAGAAAAAAAGAATCTTGTGCCAAGTTATTCACTGGATTTTTTTTTTTTTTTAGCTTTCAAGGCCCATCAACCCAACAGCAGAAGTTTCACTTTCATGTCAAAGATTCTCGGATACAAATGTCCTGTTGACACGGTTTTGGGAGCCCCATCTGACAAAGTTGTTGTTGGTTGATGTGATTGAGAATAAAGCGATATAACACTCAATACTGTGGGCCCACTGAGAGAGCAACGTGAAAGCTGTGATCAGTATAACCTTTGCTCATTCTTTCGCTGAGCTACTTTCTAGGTGGGGAAGTGATAATGAAATGAGGCCATTCCTCATTTTGCCTGGGATTCGAGAGCCATAACGTTCCAGGGTGATGTTGCACAAGAGAAGGTATCATGAAAGCTGATCGGGTGACATGCACATGCAATGCCCTGCTCCTCCCAGTGGAGGCGTGCTAACATGGCAAAACACTGATATTATTTCCTCAGCATTTGGGGTTGACATTGGTGTCTTAATCCTATGATGAAATAAGGACACATTCCCATAACGAGGGCAAGTGTCCTGATATTTGGCTTGATTTGATCATTTTCAGATCATACCAATTCACACCTACTTCTGGGATATGGATGCTCATTCTTATAGGGAAAAGGCTAATATAAAATAAGGAGCTTTAACTCACTGTTAAAAGTGATGAATTTTTTTTTTTTTTTAAATTTTATATGCATTTCTGTTTTCATTTAGAGCTTTATTAGCTGACTCCATGACATAGTTTTATGTGTTAAACTTTTTATACTTTCATTCAGTACAACAAAAACATCTGCAGTACTGTGAACCATCTCTGACTTGTGGGAGTGCTAAGTGAGTATAAAATTGAGGAGTGAGAAACCAACACGTGGTGCAATGCAAAGTGATGTCCTTTGAAGCTGTGAACTTCACTGCACTTCTCTGTAAACCACAGCCTAAAAGTAGACATGTGACCTTCGAGATAATATTTTTTTTTTTTGTCTTCTCAAATTGGCAAGTCTTTTTTCAGAGCAGCTAAACTTCTCTTAATAAAGTGCAGTCTTTGTGTGAAGATAACAAAGGTTTCTTTTATTTTTACATCTCAGCACAGGTAACAAGAAGAAACATTGAGGGCAAACAGATAGTAAATGGAACTATGTCAGCTACTTTGTTGGAAGTGTAAACGTAGCTTCATACATGATAAACAGCAGATGCATGATCACATGCAGTCATTTTAACTAGAAATATATGCATTAAAAGGAAGTATAATTACTCCCATATAAACCTGTTTACAAGCCATCTTTTCAGATGAGAAGTACATGACTAAGAACATTCTGATATTCTTCTCATATCACGCGCACGCACGCACATACACACACACACCCACAGAACTGCTACTTCATGCTTTATTTAGTCATTTCTAACATTACTAGTTACTAGCTACTTCTGTGAGTGAAAATGTGTGCTTGTACATGCTTATGTATACATGTGTGTTGGAGTATGTGTGTGTGGGTGTGTATGCATGTGCAAGCACGTGAGCGTCCAGATCAATGCTACTTCAGTTCGAGCCGGTGCTCGCCACGGGCTATGTGGGAGGAAAACTCATAGCGGTCCTGACTGCGGTGGCCGCACACGTTGCACTCCAATGGGTCCCGGAAGCCGTGGCATCCCATGTGGATGGTGAACATGACATAGTCCAGGAAGATCACCCTGCAGTGGCCACAGGGATACACCGCCCCCGGCACCACCCCCGCCTCTCCATCAGCCCTCAGGGGCGGCAGCGGGATGGCTTGGGCGTGGGGGTGTGGGAGCCCATTCTGATTATTTGGCCCCCCAAGCAGGTGCCCTAAGCTGTATATGAGGGGTTGGGAGAGCTGGGAGCTGTCAGAGTGGAATGACTCCATGCTGAGGTGTCCCTGGGGTGCAGGGGCGGTGTGAGGAACACCCGGGGGCGGCAGGCCCAGCTTGTGGCCGTTGGTAAGGGCCACGGGACTGATGTCACTTCGGGTTAAGGGGATGGTGTAGGACCTGTGGGAGGGAGCTGCCTCACTGTCTGGGCCTGCGAGAATGGGCTGTTGCCGATGGTGGGTGTCAGGCCCCGGGGAGCCCGGTGGGGGGTCCATAACGTCAGCTCGGTGGATAAGCTCCCTGTTAAAGCTCAGATCCAGACACACACCATTGTCCCCTACATCAGAGAGAGAGAGAGCACTCAAGACTGGCCAGGAGAACACATCATACTCACCATCTAAGGAAGGCCAATGGAACAAAAACAGTCATTTGTTGCCTTTTAACATGGTATAAAAATTCACATTGAAGTGGCGCTGTTGCCTGTGTCACTGCATCTTCAAACATTTTAGCTGATGATGTTCCTTATATTTGCATTCCTTTGCGTAGCATGCCCCACCTAGTCTGGCACAGCCATTCTCGTGATTTAGTGTGCCTTGCTCATGTCATGAAACAGGATCTGGGCACTTTTGGATTCACATCATATGGAATAGTGAGGGCAATGGTGTGCACTTACAAAAATAGACAGCAGGTGATTGGATCAATCACCTGTCTGTCATCAGCTAAACTGTCCAATCAGACCAACAAACCACCAACATCAAATAATAAGAGAGCGCTGAAGCAAAATAAACAACAGTAGCTGCTTTTCTATCTCCACTTAGTCATTGATTATTTTTCCCAGATCACCTAAACAGGACAGCCAGGAATACTGTATATCCCTAACATCACCTAAAATTTAGGTGATGATGACAGCTAGATGTGGTATAGGTCCTAAACCACGCTTATAGCTCCTCAAAGGACGCTGACTGGTCCAGCCATTTGGTGGCTTCCAATGGCGCTTTGGTGGTAGTGTGCCCAGATGGTTTCATGGGTCAAATGAAAGCAAACTTGCATGATCAGCCGGCTGTGTGATGTTATGCCCCATCAGTCTTCAGCATGACCTAAGGCTGTAGTCACTAAATCACTTGCTCAATAAATAACAATGTTTTAAGATACAACAAAATATGTGTAAGTGTTTACATATACGCGATCAACTCTCTAGAAAGAAATAACATAAGGAACATGATTGGGTTAAGTGTTCGAAGATGCAATGGCAAACGTTCTTTGACACTTCAATGTGTTTTTTTTATACCGTGTCAGGAGGCAGTAAATGGCTGTGTTGACAAGTATTTTGGTAAGACGATTTTTGCCCCGTTTGCCCTCCATAATAATGCTTTATGTACCAACACAGCCTGAGAGCAGCAGTTAAAGTACTTCTTAACAGTGGATGCTGTGGCAAAATGTATGACTCTCAGTGGTCCGCACTTTGGTCTAGAGTACAGTTAATGGAGGAAAACACACACTACCCCCCCACTGAGGCCGTCAAAGGGAAAACCTAAACAGTGAGCTGCAAAGTTCAACATGACAGGTATGCAGGACAAAAGCCTTCAAAGCTGTAGCATCCGAGCGGGTCCTGACCCAGCAGTTGAGCTTCCTGCTTACAACAGTAGAGGCATGAAAGGACGGAGGGTTGAGAGGAAGCAGACAAAGGCTTCTACTGCAGCTGCACCACAGACGTAAAGACAGAGAGGCACCTGCTCACGTTTCTCGCCTCTCGCCTGTTTTCTCTCATTGCGGTTTGCAGACATTATTTCTCTTTTCCCCCTGTGGTTGTCAAATTGAAAGATCTCACTTGTCTCATTTGTCAAGCTGATTGAGAGCTGTAGGAGTCCTCAGCCCCTACGCCTATGTTTGCAAGCATTATGAGGTTTGATTCTGAAACTATATGATGATGTTAGGTTTGCTAAACCAGAGAGGCATGAAGTAACTATTGAAAATAGTGGTGTAGACTCATAAAGTTTGGGAAATCGTTATGCCAAGTCAGCCGTTTACTGAAACTGATGTCTTTTGATCATTCAGCACTGGAGCAAATGATCTGTTTGAATTAAAAATTAAATTAAATTAAACTGGTGTATGATTGTATGACTGTGAGAACGTGCAAGTGCATGCCTCTCTAATGTATATTACATTTTTAGAATATTTAACAGTACCCACCTATAATATAGTTCACAGAGTGAATTTAGGGCAGTGGTCTACCACTCTATGGTGTGGTGCAGGCTATGAGGCCAGTGCTCTCCACTCAGTTCCTGTTTGGCAAGAAATAGAGGTAGCCGACAAAGACATAAATGCAGACAAACACATAGCTATGACAGATAACTTGAAATTCTCCTTTAAAACAAACAGGATTTTGGTAATCTGAATCAGCGGAAACATACAACAAGTAGCACAAAGTGTATAGATTCAGCTGGCAAGCGGCAGATAGCAAATAGCTGTCTGATAAAGTTTTAAAAGACATATAGGAGATACAGGAGTAGCAATAGTGATTTCTCATTAAATCATAAACACAGTTAGCATAGGGTAATGAGATAGACAAAATGTCAATCAAATAAAATCTTCCGGACATGCTGTTAAAAAATGTAGTTATACTTCAGTAAAACTGTATGATGCTCAAACTACCACACACCCCATTCATAAAGCCCGTACAGGCTTCAAGCACACCCTCGCATGCACTTTTATCTAACATTTTTCCTCAAGCTGTTTGGTCTTTATATGTGACCTGCTTGTGGCCAGCGCAGCCACAGGCCAGCGCGCGCATGTGAGTTCGGCTGTTCTTACCGGTGAACTTTTGTGGCATTGAACTCTTCCGTTTGGCTACGTTGCTGGCCAGCCTGTCCAGAAGCAGAGCACGCTCAGTGCCCATCTGAGTCCTGGATGTGTGGCCGTCCTCTGAGAGAGAGAGAGAGAGAGAGAGAGAGAGAGTGAGAGAGAGAGAGAAAGAGAAAGAGAGAGAGAGAGTGAGAGAGTGAGCGAGGTGGGGGGGATGGGGGTTATGAGGTTATGAACCAAAGTCAAAAACGACTGCAACTACTGCTACAACCCACCCGTTTGATGCAAAACTCATACTGGGAGGAACAAGATATTAATTTGACATCAATCCTTTGATCTCACTTCCTGGTGCTTTTTTACTTCATCAGTGCAGTAGAAGAGACCACAGGATGAGGATGTACTTCCTCACCAGTATGGCACTATCAGGCATAAGCTTACGACATTTGGTGGCCACAGAAACAGCACTGTGAGTGTGTTGCAACTGTCCTTTGCAATCATCAGGTGAAGATTTTGATGTGGAGGGGGGCTGCAGGCCAGGAGCCGAGACAGCTTTAGTTTCCCCTGTGCAGCCACAGACATGAGAAATGGCCTTCATAGCGCAACAGCTCCAAACCACAGCAGCCATAACCTATTTAACTCTAATGATGGGGTAACAACCATAAGCTCATTAATGTAATGAGGCTATAAAGTAGGATCTGGAGGCAATATAACAGCTTTACTTGTGTGCCTGCTGTGTACATACAAATTAGTTTATGTAGGCTGTGCAGTAGTTAAAATAATAGCTGTGCGTTGTGCTGTGTGTTGCAAGTGTTAGAATGTACCACAGTGGTTAGGCCGAGTGTGTGAATGCTGCTCACCTCTCTCAGTGGGACCTTTGCTTTGAATGTATACATGGCACCTCTCTCTGTGCTCTTCGAGGGAGCTGCGCTGTTTGTAGCTGCGACCGCAGTGGTTGCACTTGAAGGGCTTCTCTACTGCGTGGAGGAGTTTTAGTTTAAGACTCACACATGGCATGTCTGTTTAACAACATCTAAAATGTACAGCAAGTGCATTCGCTTGGAACTTGATTTCATAGGTGAGGTGGCATGGAAAGAAGTGATGGAAAGCAGAGTGAGAAGTGTGTCTGCAGGTGAAGTGTGTGAACGGAAAGTGACTAATGCTCTGCCTTCCCTGAGCAGTGGCCATTGAAAACCCCTTGAGCAAGGTGCTTAAGCCCAAATGTCTCCAAAGGAGGTGTCAGGCAGCTGTACTGGATGTGAATGTACGTAACCTTATGACTGTATGGCAGGCTGTTACTCAGAAACACCATGCATGCTCAGCTTATGTTATCAAGCAAGTTTTAAAGAAAATACCCATTCACAGGTGCATATCAGTGAACTGCATGTGTGTGAGTGAGTGAGTGCAGGTGGCAAGCTGGTACCAGAGTGGGTGCGCAGGTGCCCACTTAAGGCATCACGTCGACGGCAGGCATAGCTGCATATGGGGCATTTGAAAGGCTTCTCCCCGGAGTGTAGTTTGATGTGGCGGAGCAGGTTTCCCTTCTGGGTGAAGGAGGCCCCACACTGGTTGCAGTGGAATGGCCTCTCGCCTGATTGAGACAAAACACTGTGTGGCCTCATGGGAAGAGTTCCTGCACATTTCACATTTTAGCATACCTTTATTCTGTTTCTCTCTCTCTCTCTCTCTCTCTCTCTCTGTTTGTTTTGCACCCAGTGTTGCCTGAAAGGCAGCGCTGCCTCTCAGACTATGGCTACGGTTAGGGCTATGGTTAGAGTTAGGGTTTCAAAGCGCTGCCTTACTGGCAACGTTTGGGGCACGAAAACACCATGAGCCTTTTTTTCCTGAGACAAACCTAGTCAGATGCACTGTGTCAAGGTGCAGATGTTTATGCACAGATAATACATGTGTAATCAAAGCTGAATGCTGTTTCACACTGTTTGTGCTGACTGTCTGCAATGTTTTCAAAATGAAACCTTTTTATCAGTGAATCACAGTTGCATTGAAAGTGTGTTAAATTACTGAAAATCAAAAACCACACCCAATCAGCTTAATTTCAGCACATCTGACACATGATCCGTGGAACTAAATTGTCACATGGACTTCATTTTAAACAAACATCGTCTTTACGCCATTTCTGCTCTGTTTACCACATTGCAGAGTAAAAAGGAGAATGTGAGAAAGAGAGAGATGATGTGACAAAGATCCTGATGTAATCAGTAAACTGAGTGCACCATGGCCAACTGAGCTAGGCTGCCCTCAAGACTTCTATAGATTTCTATACTGGATTTGTAGATTTCAGATTTCAGCCATCCAAAATGTGAGCTGATGTGGGATTGCAAGGCATGGTGAAGTTTATTCTTTACAGCAATTAATATATCTTTACAATTTTTTTTTTTGTAATTACTATGCAAAGAAACCATCATGTACTTTATAAACTCACTATGCATTGAATAGTTCAGTGATTGAATTGCATCATTTGTCATAAAATAATGACAGAAATATAATACGATGTGCTGACCTTTCTGTTAGTGCAAAAGAAAAAAAAAAACTGTCAGGCAGCGTGAGGTTGCTGCATGCGCATTACATGTGTATTACCATAGAGGATATTGCACAATAGCTTAAACCAAAGTTGCATGCTGTGGCACTGGTGAAGACATGTGCGTCAAATATGATGCAGATTCACGCAATCAAAATGGTAAACCCATAAGCATTCTATTCACCATGACCTAGTCAAAGTAAGGCTCTATCTACTTCCACAATCAACAATGTGTTGACTGCACAAGTGCTGTGTTTGAGGTGTTTGGGCTGTGTTCCTATGCTTACCAGTGTGGCTGCGCTTGTGCACCAGCAGTACGTTGATGCTGACGCAGGACAAGCCACAGATGTCACAGTTGAGCTTGCCTGCAGGCTGGCTGCGAGGGGCCGCACTTCCAGACATGTAGGTCCCTGCTGCCGCTGCTGAGCTCTCGTAGCGGGTGTAATCTACCAGGGACAGGTCCTGTGGTTCATTCAGGGCTTCTCCCTCTTCATCCCCCTCCCCATCCCTCTCCTCATCTTCATCGTCCTCTGTCCTCTCTTCATCGAACCCTTCCTCCATCCCATCCTCACTGGCCCCCTCTGCTTCCTCTTTTGGCGCGTTCTCTCTGTCTTCTTCTGTCTTGATGTACTGCTCATTGGCTTCCATCTCCTCTGCCTCTGTTTTCACTGATTTCACATCTAGGCATGGTCAGAGCAAGGGAGAGGTAAAGACTTTATCAGGGGTAACATCTAATCTAGGTTTTAAACACATGCAGTAGCTGATACATGTACAAGTACACACACACACACACACACACAAACATATATATAGAGATAGATAAAGTGTGTGTGTGAGAGAGAGCGAGTAATGTGCAAAAGTTCACATTTGTTCTCACTTCCAAATAAGGGTAAATAAGGAGGCAAATAAGACTGATAAGACAGAATGTGGAACACTGATGTCCTCACTTCTACAGTTATATTTATGGTTTGATAGTTTGTTATTAGCACCAGCACATCTCCAAAGTGTGGCTAGGTTAATTTGGGCCAATGCATAGTGTCAGAAAGAGATTCAGAAGATGTGTGCTTGAGATAAGAGGGAGGCATTTCCTCTGAATACAGAGGAACTAGAACCAGGGCAGGAGAAGACGCTGTAGACATCTCAAACTGACTGAGCCAATTCCTCATCTCCTTTTATAAACAGCGACTTCAGACTGCTTGTTTATCGCCTGTATCAAAGATGTTTAGAACAGAGGTTAGTGTTAAGATATATTTTTCTGTTTTATGGGCTAAATCTTAATTGTACAACAGTCCTGCAAGAAACAGTGGGAGCGACTTTTAGGATTTAACATAAAAGGCCACGGTTTGCAAAAAGTCTGCACCTAAATTTGTATTACAATATTAACAAACTTCCACTTCTTCCAGTTACTAAACAACCATTACAAGTGCAACGCCAACAAAAAGTTTCATCTGTCAGTTTGCCAACAGGTCTTTCCAGAAGTCAGAGAGGGAAAAACCGCCCGTCTCACTGCACGGAATCTGACCACCACACTCTCTGCTGCCCATACCAATGGTTATGTTTTTTTTTTAATTTTTTTTTTTTATCCACCACAACTGCTGACACCCTAAGGTCCTGAGGCCTGGTTTTCAGGGCTCTCACATACCCTCTTGCTAAGTGTTAACCAATGCCCCGCATGCTTAGCTCCATCCAGAAACCACAGTGTGATGTGGTGTCTCGGCAGTGGCTGATGACGGGCTGAAGAGCGGCGCCCTGTATTGTGGAACACGCTCAGAGGTGCTATGGAAACTTTGCACACACGGAACCCTGAGAGGCTGTTTTAGAGTCCAGGGTCTGAGAATAGTGAACCGCAGGGTGCGCTTCAGGCGCACAGCAGGTCTGTAGGACATGCACATGATGAGGCAGATGGCTGGCAGTCAAAAATAAAGAAGACAGTACTCCTATACCTAGGTGTTTTTTTTAAGTGACAAATACGGGACTACGTCCATGGGTTTCTAAGAAAAAAATATATCCCCGCTTAAAATATCTCATATCTGAGACAAGGTAGTCACAAAATATAAACATGTAAGTTTTCCGGCATTGTGTTAGAGCAAAAGCATACTGTACATTCTATATGTCATGAGTGATGTGTATTAAGCTTCATATATTTATCAACATTAAAATATCACAAGTGATAATCATTTCAGTGATGAGATTAGGATTTCAATTTGGAGTGAAATTGTATTTGCAACTTTGGTTTATCGTGCTTAGATTATCAGTGGTTGGGGTTTACCGCATAAGGAAAATTCCAGTAGAGACGGGTAAGTTAGTAATTACATAATACACGAATTTGACGTTCATATTTTTGTGTCACTGCCTCACTTTTCTGCCACTCATGTCCCATTCAACTGGCGTTACAAGGAGCTTAAATCAAATGCTAAGTATTATTTGTAAATCCTATTTAAAGCAAATCAGCACTGGTGCAGGCCACCAAAAAAGACGTGAACTGCCCCCCAGGACAGCCACATCGCCCGATAAAGATGACTTCAAAGTGGCATGGTGGTTAAACTCAAAAAGAAAGCTGTGTTTCGTAGCTCCTGACAATATGAAGATACAACGCTGGCAGCTTACAGCATGTACTGTCAGGGTTGCTTGGCACTGGCCTTCACACTCTTTCCTTTTGATTTTAACGTTGATGAACCAAGAATATTTACAACTTCTACTGATGAACTCATTGTGCTGTAAGCTGCTCACAGAGTGTCAGCTAAACGACAAAAACCTGGTCAACTGTAAAGGAAGGATGTCAAACATGTAAACCACGTGTGTGTGTGTGTGTGTGTGTGTGTGCATGTATGTGTGTTTGTGTGTGTGTTTGTGTATTAATTGCACCTTCAGTACACTCCATTGCAGTGCTGTGGCAGGAGTTGTCTTCCCTCTCTTCTTCTTCTTCCTTCTGTGGCTTCACGTCTGTCTCACCACTGTGAACGGCTGAAAAGCAATACTTTTGGTGGATCAAAATACTTCTGTTTCAGTTACCTCCATTTATATTAGTAAATACACCAAAAATCACAAGTCCAATAAATGTACAGAAACTTGTCTTGGTGGCGTTGTTACAGGAATATTGACAACTTGAGGCACGCTACAGACAGTAGACTGCACATATCACTCCACGTAAACACTTTGAACAGTTAATACTCTACAGCCATGTGCGTTCAGGCGGTATGGCATGCAGGATGCACGCAGCGGCAGGGGGAAATGTACTGCGAAATCACAAACATTTTCATATTATGGACAAGCGATCAGATACTCACTCATCCTATCCCCCTCTAGGGAATTAAATTCAGGATGTTTCTCTGTGTTCATGGTAGAAAAAAAGGTCTGCAGAGAAGAATTAGCATATTAGAGTGATGAATGACATTTTAGAGTGCAACCAAGCTGAGCCACATCAAGTCAAATTAATTAATATAGTGCTATTTACAAACCAGGCTTGTCATAACTTGTTTACATGGCATACGAGGTTAAAGATGGACTCATTCAGACATTTTGTTTGAGAGCCTGAAACTGGTGTAACTGTATCGATGTTGGTGACTTTGCTGAAATGATCTTTTTTTTTTTTTTTTTTTTGAAATCAGATTTTATCAAACGTATTTTTTGAACAAATAAAGGCAGCACTTCCAGGTCACTGTTTTTGATGACTGGATTTTGATAAACGCTTTATTTCAAAAAAAGCGGGTAAAAATGCACGGTTGATTGCTCGACCCTAGCAGTCGATTTTAGCTTTATGAAAAAGAAATGACGTTCACTGCACATGTATTTCCTGCCAGCTCTTTACATATGAGCAAATGTAAAAGTACCTTCCACGCTGCCAGCCAGTGAGGCTTCACAGTTTGTGACAATGAATTAAGAAACAAAGTATCCAGCTAAACACATCAAACTGCATCCCCTACATCACCTGAATCACTAATTCAGTTCAACCATTGATTTTGTCTCTCAAAACAGAAGGTTTATATTAAATTTACAACTCAACTGTAGCTTTAATAAAAATAAAAACTAGATAGGAATCTAGAAAAGTTTTTATTCTGGCAACTGTACCGTTAGTATATTCTGTGGCGACAACACAGTGATACCAAGCTGATTTTTACATCGTCAAACTGACGAGTCAAGGCTATGGCTGCATATTGGAGATAATATTCCAAGGAACTAATCCATTTTATGAAAGAAGACAAGAGTTGGGTCAAGACAAACTCAAATGGGCTTACCTGCTTTGGCTCAACACCTGGAACACAACAGCTCTTACAGTAGGAGATTCCCCACTTTGCCACTGGACCCTCTCTAAGTATGGAATATGCCAAAAGCAACGTCACTGGGCTGAATTTTGGAGAGATCTTAAAGGAACAGGAACTCATTTTGATTAAGGTGGAGCAACACAGCCTTTTGCATTTTCACACAGCAGGGTAGCAACAAATACAATATAGATGTCTCTTCCACGTTTTCATCTGGAAACACGATCAAACAGCTTTCCTCGCTGAACATTAACATGAAAAATACGTAATACTTTTAAGACTGAAGCAAACAACTGATTATGGATTAAGGTATCAGATTAGGCTGTTCACATATGGTTCCTGTCTTAGTTCTATTTAAGGTAGTATTACTCCACCTTGTGGCCAAACCATGCTACTGCGTTTCATTCCAACTCAATATTGACATGAAAATAAGTTGCATTTAAATAATTAGTATAAAATAACTAATGATCAGTAATAAAACAAAGTAAATAATTATTAGATAAACTGCCTGTAGACAGCATATGCAACATCAAATATACTGACGAAATGAATACTGGATGAAACATTCATAAACTCGCCCCTTAGTTCACCATAACAACATAATAACTGTAAACAAAACTGCTTTTTGTGTTATTTTTTCATGGAATTCGCTATTTTGCACAACAGAAACACTTGAGGACATGATGTCTGCTCTTTTAAGGTCTTAGCAATTCACAGGCTCCTTATTAACACACACACACACACACACACACACACACACACACACACGCATGCATGCGCGTGCTAAGACCTGTGTGCTAAGACACACAGACACAGACACACACACACACACACACACACACAGACACACACACACAGCTCATTAGCAGCAGACAAACACCTACATCATTACTAACCACTGCTCACTGCTGTTGAACCTAAACTCTAGATAGATTCCTCACCCTCACATGCTAATTCTTACTCATCTCTCTCTCTCTCTCTCTCACACACACACACACACACACACCTCGTAAATGATACACAATGAAGCTATGTTGCTCTAACTGGCTGTAGCTGGCCTTCTTCTTCCAAATGAGCTAGGGGACCGGTGAACAGCTCTACTAATTACCAACCGCTTTGCTACACTGCAATTACAGTCATCTAATTAAATCAATTTATTTAAAACTGACCAGATGTAGCTGTGCTGTCCAATACCTGACTTGCACTGCATTAAGTGGTTCAGCAAAACTATTTTTCATGTCTTATTGTTGCCTTCTGATCATTTATCAAGCAAGGAGGCGTGAGGAATTTAAATACCATGTAACTAACAACATATCCTGAAGCACCCACCTGAGTGGTGCACGGCCTTGTAAGGCTTGGCTGCTGCCCATGACCTGCCTATGGCAACCAGCCACCAGTCGGAAGAAAAAAGCTAAAAAGAAAGCGCACTCACAAAGGCATTACAATACATGCTGGGTTTCCATGGCAAAATGAAGGCAAGGGAACATAGAAAAAAACCCCGAAATGTCCACTAATCAAAGCCATGATTCAAAAAACTTAAAAGACTGGGTGGAGAGTGTATATATGCACACGGACAAACACAGCATGCTGATTTACAGACTCTCTCGTGATCAGAAACACACAATCGTATTTTAAACTGTCCCAGTTAGCAGGGCTGTTAAAACTTATCCTGTGAGCTCACTATGGAAGAGGGGAGTCTTTTTTAAGACCTGTGGGGGCAGGGCGGCAGTGTTGGGGTGGTGGTGGTGCTGGGAGGGGGGGGCACTGTCCATTTGCCTTTTATAACTACCTATTCCAGTTCGTAACGAGAGAGAGAGACAGAGATTCGGGGGGCGACATAATGTAGGAGGGACGACAGTGCAGGGCAGATGGACTGCTGACTGGACACACACATGCAAACAAACACACACACTGAGACCATGCTGAGGAAGTAGGCACGAGGTTGCTTTGTTGTTGTTTGAGCAGTTTTGCGGCCCTGGAGACACATGCATGTGTGTGTTTGGTGTACAAGAGTGAGCAGCTTTTGGGGAGATTCAAGTGGAACTGCACGGCTGTCGTGTCTTCCTACTGTTCTATGAATATACACAAATGTTTTATCAAATGCTGGCAAGACAAAATTATATGCAGTTTATCTGTATGCAGCAGGTGGAGAACATATCAGTGTATTGATTCATAGCCACTTTTCACTACATGTGCAGTACATCAATATGACTGCAGAAAATATCAACATTAATACAAACTAGGTCTGAATGGCACTTTTCAAAACAAAGTTGTAAAGTGTTAAATAAATGTATTATTATTATAATCATGATTATACAGTGTAAAATAATAAACAAAACATGGATGGTTAACAAACCATCCACTGTAATAACGGCAACATTTGCATTCATGGCTCCAATAGAGATTCCAGTCCATTCTTTTTTTCAGAATAGAAAGAATAATGTGGCATCTTAACAAAAAAGAATGAAAAGGAGTAGATGAGGAAGAGTGGGTGGGGAGAGAAAAGTGTGTGTGTGTGCGTGTGTGTTTCTCTGTGTGTATTTTGTGTGCGCCTGTGTTTGTGTGCTTGAACAAGTCACAGGGCGATTCAGTTGTCTTTTCTCTCCGCAATTCTCTGTGTGCACTCAGGATTGAGAGAGGACAAGTGAGGGAGAGTGAGTGTGTATATAAGCCTGTGTGTATGAGTGAGAGTGAGGTGGAGAGAGAGAGGGGGGGAGCAAGAGAAGCAAAGAGACAGAGGGAGAGAGCTTTAGCCAGGCTTTTCTCCGCTGTGCCTTTCAGCTCCTCTCTCACTGTAGGAGGAGGCGTGTCCATGGACCAGTATAAAGTCCAAGGAGAGCCACTCGTGTAGAGCCATTCTCAGGAGCGAGTCCTTTGCATTGCACACCACGAGAGGAGGAAACTGCAGCTGTTACTTAAAACATTGCTTTTTGATAACCTGCTTGCATCTGGACACCAACACACCAGGTTTTTGTGTTTCAGCGGAGGGGCAAGCTTCTGGACTCTGGCTGAACTGAAACTTGAAGACACTGGCTCACCTGAACACACTGACGGATATCCTGGCTTGCAACTGTTCATTCCAACAAAACAAAAACTAGTTCTTAACATCAGTACATCCACTAAGCGAGCAGATCAAGAGCAGACTTCTGTTTCTGGTGCTGGTGAAACTGAATCAGAGGAGCGGAGGGGCAATACAGCAGAGGCATTGTGTGTCCCTGCAATTGAAACACTAACCAGCTGGCAACATCAAAGACCGTCCTGGACAAAGCTCTCCTCTCAAAACTCCCTTGTTTGTCCAAAAATCTGCTACTGAAGTAGAAAAGTGCTCAGAAAACTGCAGGACACGCAAAGAGGGAAGCTAAGGGACCATACACGAGGGCAGAGGATTCAGTGCAGGTGCTGGGGCTGCCATGGTGCGTGGAGGTGGCGTGGCAGTAGCTCCATCCTGCTGGGGCCTGTGGGCTGTCGGCGCTCTGTCACTGGTGGCGCTGTGCTTAACGGAGGAGGCCATCCGCTGCCCGGTGTGCTCCGAGGAGCGGCTGGCCAGCTGCCGTCTGCCGGACGGCTGCGAGGAGACGGTGCGTGAGCCGGGCTGTGGCTGTTGCCCCACCTGCGCCCTGGCTAAGGGGGCGCACTGTGGTGTCTACTCGCCCCGCTGTGGCACAGGCCTCCGGTGTTATCCGCCGCGTGGCGTAGAGAGGCCATTGCATTCGCTGATGCACGGCCAGGGGGTGTGCACCGATGAGAGGGAGGTGGAGGAGAACTCAGGTGAGACAAGGGAGGGGGTTGGGAGGAGTCTGTGCTCTGAAATGGCTGTGTGTGAACTAGTTTATGGGCACCTCTCTCTGCTAATTTGAATTCGATTCTTTATTAGAAATTTACGCCAGTTCCAGCACTCTCCCACCAACAGTTGCTGCTTTACGTGCGTACGATGCACCATAAGACCCCCCCAGTGTGAATGGCATAGCTTTTCAAATGTCCAACTCTAAGACACTATGATGATGGTATGGAGTATGTTCTGAGTGTCAAGACCTCTTTAAAGCTGGAGTGGTGTCTCTATCCCTGCGGACCGGCGGCCGAGCTCACCAGAGTGCTTTCTGTCTCTGCTCCCTGGGTCTTACCTGAGCCAGGCAGGGTCAGAGTCGGGTGTGACAATGTGCTGCTTGTTTACCCTAATCTCGGCTAAGCGCCGAACCAGAGCATACACACACGCCAACTCCTCACGCATGGCCTGATGGGAGAGCGCACACAGTCCCTCTGCTGTCTTGCAGCCGCTTGCTGTGAAAGGGCCCCTGCTGTAAGATGCAGAGCAGGTTTCAGAGAGGAGCACTGTGGTGATAACTCTGCTGGGCATGTATGAGTCTGTGTGCGTGCTCTGTGAGACGCTTGTATGTACCTGCATGTCTCTCTAATCTGTATATGCGTGTGCGGCGTGTGTGACTGTGTCTCTTTTAGTAAAGGAATCATGCATTTGTTTTGGACAGATAATGAAACCAATGACCCTTCAGCTCTGCAAATTCTCTGTTAGACAAGTCCTTCAGCTGGACATGCATGTAGCCATGTAGTGCAGGCAGAAATGCATTGTCGTGGTATTGAGTATGTGAGCGAATGTCTGTGTATGTAATTGAGTGTGTTTGTGTGTGTACGTGTGTGCGCGTGTGTGTGTTTGTAATGAGAGGAGGTAATAAAAGCTGCCTGTCTGCTGTATGAAATGACTCTGTAATGGAGTGTGGCCAGTCTGGTGCTATTAGAGCTCTCTGCAATCAGTAATTCACTTGGTGCTCTTCCATGGATGCCCCCATTCCTCCTCCTCCTCCTCCTCCTGCTGCTCTCTGCTGCAGATGTCTAACTCTTCTTCTACAGGAGATGTCTTTATCACACTCTTCTCGGCAGACTCCTAGTCCGTGTATTCTCCCCCCTGCTGTCACAGCATTATTATTACAAAGTCTGTTTCCACTTTTACACGGTGGTTAGAGGGTCGTCTAAAAGTGCACGGCTTATCTGCGTATCCTGTTTTGGCTCAATTATTAGTTTTCAACATCTCTCCCCGTCCTCCTGCTGATGAAACTGTTCCTACCGTCCTTCTCCCACTGCTCTCCAAAAGGGGAAAGATTATGAACCATTTGTCACAGTGCTGATTTCCATTATGGCATACGAGGTGATTGTTAAAATGTGTTGTGGACACGGCGGTTCCCTCATTTGTTCCAGATCATCCGCTAATTGGCCCGACATTGCTTCCAGTGGGCTCCCAGAAGGTTACTGGTAATGGCAGTAGGCTATCTGCTGGTGCCAGAACACCAAAGATTTGGATCAGCTAAACCAACATAAAATTCCCAGAGACTCGCTCTCCATTGCAGCATCTGTTTCCCCTGGCCCTGGGTGCACCCCCCACCCCCCCACCACCACCACCCTCCCAACCCTCACAAGCCTTCAAGCGCATCGCCCACTGCGTCCAGCTCCTTCACGAGGATGAGCTCATCGGCACTCTGGCTGCCAGAGCCGAAATGAGAGCCTTCTGCTCTCTGTGCGGGGCCAGCATAGGTTAGGCCGGCACATAGCGTGACTAAACAGAATCAGAAAGAAGAGGAAAGCTGTTTAGAGCATGATAAAAAGGAAGCCTATCTCAGCTTGGCCCAGCCCTGTCCACCCGCCCTGGTTAATCTTGCAGAATGTTCCGCCTATACATTGTTTATGCTCTTTGATGCTCTATTGTCCGATCAGCTGGGACAGAACTGGGTTATAGTGCACTAGGGGGGAGTCTCTGTTCCGTTCTCCAGGGTGGGGCAGCAGTAGATGGAACATTTTTGAAAGTTCAGAAGTTTTGTTTTCGGTGTTCTGTAATCTGAGTGTCGAGTCCTGTTTGACTCCCCACTCCTTCTCACCCCTGGAGTCTGTCATAACAAAGCAGGGAAGCTCTGCTCAATAAATCTCACTGTAAATCAATTCTTCTGGGCAGCAGCTCACATCCCCTGTGTAAGAATGTTGAATGTAAACCCTGGCACTGAGAGAGACGGGCCGAGAAGCACAGGGGAGAGCAACTCGAGTCACAAGCAGGAGGAGATTTCCTTTGTGGCGCATTCACTGTACTTATGCATTATTAAACCAGGGGGTGCATCTCCT
The DNA here is from genome assembly GCF_902150065.1 of Myripristis murdjan. NCBI lineage: Eukaryota > Metazoa > Chordata > Actinopteri > Holocentriformes > Holocentridae > Myripristis > Myripristis murdjan. The sequence continues at coordinate 35,243,527 of NC_043980.1, forward strand.
GAATACATGTCCCACACTGCCCCACTCCTAGCAACAGTGAACATGCTAGATAAAAATAGAAGAGGGTTTTTAAAAACCAAGAGAATTTCTAATGAAAAGGACACTGTGTGATGGAGGCAGATGTGGATGAGCCATTCAAGGGAATTTAGGAGTACAGACTAATAGTTGCAGCATTGCATCTAGAAATTCTGCATCACATTTGTTTCACAAGGGTGTTAGCTGACTGATGACATGTGTTCAAGGCTAGTTCCTAAATAGCAAAGCAGGGACTGTTTTTGTTAATTTAATACAGAATATTATGGTGTTAGCAATCAGTCCCTTTTCCTTGGTTCAAAACTGGGTGGTTCAATGTCTGTGCTCAAAAATTTATCAACCTTAAGGCTATTCTTAAACTCAATTTCCATAGCAACACCCAGCACTATTCTGCATCTTATGTCAAGGACTAAGGCAGCTTCTTAGTGCTTCTTAATATCCCATTCTTAGAAACCCTCTCTATCTTAATACTTAGAATAAATCATCATGCATGTGTTGGCACCTGTTCCAACATTTCAGCCGAGTCTCCCCTGGTGTCATGTTCAAATGTTCCCCTCTAACCATGAAATGGATATTATGTACAAACTGATATAGTTGTCAGATATGAAAAACACTACACTTACAGGCACCAACAGAGTCTGGATGAATGAAGCTGAAAAGTATTTTGGGAGACCCACGGCCTCTGTTCAACTATGCACAATTTACTTTATGAATCCGGCATGCTAAACTAGATTCTCCTTTACGAGGGGAAAGCGCTCCAGAATTTTTCCATGCCTTATGAACTGATTAAAGATGTGCGAGCACTTTGCTGGTGCCAAATGAGGATTTGCTCAAACTCCCTTCAGCAGATGTCCTCTAACGTTGTGTATTTGCTTACTTTGGGTTCTGTAGCACATTTATACAGCTGGCACTCTTATGCAGGAGTAAATGTGATTAGCTAATTGCCTCCCTCTATGGGAGAGGGACCCCCCTCTAGTGCTGGAGCTGTGGAGGTAGAGATACACAAACAATCTGACATTGTCCTGGCCATGAAATATGCCTTATCTGAAGGGGAAAGTGAATCCCAAAGTGTTGTGATTTCATATGTGGACCTATTAAAACAGCCTCCTTCCAGCTTGCCAGGAACATTGCAGCAATCCACAACAGGACTTAAGTATTGATAACATCTGGGGATTTGATTAATAAGGCCATTGTTTGAGCAGTGGTCATTAATTTTAATAAACACTACTAATTTGTTTATTGCAGATAATTAAATTGTGTCATGAACATGCCAGAAAACAGACACATATTCAAGTCAAAGCAGTCCTAAATCAGTTCAGTGGGTAGTAAAATTGCTATAATCAATTCTGTGCATATCCTGAAACGACCACTAGGTTCAAAATGATTATGATATAACTCAAAACAGTTTGACCCAGTTTAGTGCTGCTGAGGTTCCTCTCTACTTGTAGCTGCATCCGTCAGATGCATCAACAAGTGAAGAAAGACGGCCAGGGTTACCCCAGTTCATTATATGCAGAATAAGCAGTGATGGAGACTGGGCTACAGAGTTGCGTCTCTGCACAATGTGGTTGATTTGAAAAACTTCAGTTTTTAGTTTTGGGTGGCTGACGCAAATTCAGCTCTAAGAAAACATGTTTTATCCAGAAGAAAAGAAGGAAAACAGGAGAAACTATGAGCCTTCGTGGAGTCAGTGAATGAGGGAAAAGGCCACACATTGCTGTAAAGCTCCCAAAGTGTGTTTTATTTTCACCACATAGACATAAACATTTTGATCCAAAAGAGTTTTGTCATGATGAAGGATGTTTTTCCTGTTGATGATCGTTTGGGGTGGAAACGCTGATCTATGTGGTGAAAATGAGCACCCTTGGGGAGCATTACAAAACTGTTTCTTCTCCAGCTTTCAGTCGTAATTGTTTTTCTGTCTCACACCCGCTCACACAACTTGGATGTGTGTTCTGTCTGGTTATCAGAGAAGAATTGCAAGCCTAAGCCTAGAATATTACAAGACTTTTCAAACCATTTTGGCTAAGTGTCCAAATTATTATTTCATCCAAGATCAGCAAACTGCAAACATTGATATCTGATTTCTTCCCCTCACAACTTCTATAGTGGTGTCATTTTAGCAACATATGCTCCTAAATAAAATGACAAAATTTTACTTATGAGCATATAAATTTAGAATTCTTGTAAAAACGTGTGCAACTTGGGATTCAAAGTAGGGATGGGCAGTTTCAACTGTTACACCTTTTTTCCTTTGACAAATGATGTCACAAAGATCTAAAATATTTTACAAAGGCTTTTGTGACGCACACAGACTTGAATAGTTTTCTTGCACTAGAGATCATCTCTGATGATTAACTGGTTCAAAGAAATCTCAGCCTGGAACCCACTGGCCTCATACTCTGGCAGCACCTACTGTTGACTGACAGGAGCAGTTTTTGGTAGTAAGCCTAGCTGGTTTTACAGCTAGCCAGAAACTCTGGAAAAACAACCACTTATCAATGCATTACAAAACATTTTTGAACACAGCTGTAGCCAACCCCAAGAGTATTCATTTCTTGAGAGAAGTCACCAATAGATCTAACAGTATCTAGTCTCACAAAGGAGAACTATCTGAGGCAAACCCACCTCATGTCCTTTACACAGGACTGAACTGAACTGAATTGAGGGAAAGTAACCCCCATGTCCTGTGAACATACATGAGTACGATACCAGGACGCTGGCAATATTAATAGGACCATTGCTCTGCTATTTCTTTCAATGTAAATTCTGAGGCTTGGGCATCTGACCAGCTGAGGTAAACTAAAGATGGCTTGGCTCAGAGTTGTCAGTCAGCTGTGCACAGTTTGTCACTGGCTGTGTGGGCAACGGAGGGAGGGGAGAGGGGAACTAAATATGTTAGCCTTCCTGTTTTCCTTCAAGCTTACATGCCTCAGCTTTAATCATGGTCAAAGAACCAACGTTGGTGCCTCGCCACTGCATTGTGGTAGGGACGACGGGTTGAAAAATCACTCTTGGTCAGGTCATTTGGCAACAGATGGCAATGCGCCCTGTTAGGATGTTTAATTTGGGGCTTTTTAGTGGCTTGACAAGCTAAGTTTCATTGCCTGCACTCACAATGTTTCACAGCAAAAATGTCTGTATAAACACGTTATTTAGTCTCATGTTGCAACCTCAGATTGTATTTTGTTAACAAATGGAACAAATGAAAAATTCAGCAAATTCTGCTTGTCCGAACGCGGTCCCGCTTCTTGGAATGCTCTAGAAAGAACTGTCAATCATTTGTAAATAATCAAATGAAACTTGCCCTTTATTTGTCGATAATAAGTGTCAGTCAACAATGATCGTATCACTCTGCTGATAGCAAGAACATTACAATTAATTCGAAATGATTCTTCAAACAACTGATCTCATCTCAAGGGCAGATTTTTAACTTTTCAGGTTAAATGACTTGAAAACAAAGAATATGTTTACGCTCATTGTAATGGAAGACCATCTCATATTGTGGACTCTCTGTTGACTTAGACATCAAGATCCAGTGCCATCAACATATCAAGTGCTCTTCCACTTTGCCAATATGTCTCTTTGAGGTTTGCAGACCATGCTGAATTTGATAGAAATTCAGCTCAGATGAGGTTTATGGCTTGTATGGTGCTTGCTGGCCTGGTGTGGGCTTAATGTATCGTTCTGAAAGACCACAGGAAACAAGGCGAGCTGTTTTTGATTCCAAGTTTTTACCTTTAGCCAAGTGCTTTATCTCTGCTGTGCACCTGTGACTGGCAGTGCAGTCTATCAGCTACAAGGCTGATAATGCGCAGCAGGACTTATATTTTAAAAGCCAAGAGCTGCTGATACAATTCTAATGAAACCGCACAGACAAGTGGTGACTTCCTCCCTGGAAAACAGCAGTGGTAGCAAACAGGACATGGCACCCCTGACCCACTTCTAAATCACTTTGGCTTGCCCCATGAAAAAGCATGGAATCGGAAAATTGCGAACTGGCAAAAGAGGGGAAAGAACAACTTGGAACTGGGGAAACAGCTGAAACCCTGTTGGGTCGTGTGGGAGAAAGTGCTGATGAACAAGGCTAACAGCAACAAGACTAAAAATACAAACAGTCAAGAGACACTTCCCCCTAAGCCAAGCAACAGCTCTGTCAATGAAGTCCAGAGAAAGTCCCTCACCTTCCAATTGGCGAACTTTATAAAAATGGAGTCTTGTTACCAGAACATGGCCTGACTAGTGACCCTGAATAAAGCAGTCAAGGACTAGAACAGAATAAAACCTTACACTGCAATTTGAAAGTTCCAGTATACCCTCAATCAGTGTAGATCTGAGAAACACTGCGGCCATATTGCACGAAATTAGGAGGGCTACCAACCTACGTTTATTGCGCTGTTGCCAACAGCAATTACTGTATGCCTGGCAGCAACCTGAGATATTAACCAAGACTCAGATTTGTTCCAGTGATCAAGTCGAGCACAGCTTGAAAATGGTGAGAACATTGTTTTAAGTGCTTTGGTGGCAGTGCCAATCTGTAAAATGCCACAGGTTATTGGCAGAAAGTAACCACACAAAGGAGGAGCTGCCAACTTAAAGGCCACAGGTGAAAGGCAAATATGCTTGTATGCACACAAAGACACGCACTTGTACTCTTTATCCCTCACAACACACACACACACACACACACACACACACACACACACACACACTTTCAGTCATGCCCACTTGTGACAGTGCAAAATACCCTGGAAGAATCTCCATCTGGCACAGAGGGGGGTTGTTGTGGAGGGTGGGGTTGGAGGGGGGGGGCATTTCCTGAGGAAGCAGCTGGCTGCCAGCAGGGCCACAGAGCTGCAGGATTAAAGGGATGCAAAGGTGAATGTGGCACACACCACAATGGACAGAGTGTGGCAGGACAGGGGTGGTATCATTTAAAATGCCACAGAGCTTGCGGTGTGGATGTGGTGCAGTCGTTGAAAAGTACCGTGGAAAGAGCTGAGGTACAGATCCGCCCCGAGCAGGGACATAACTCTGTGTCCTTGAGGTTAACCTGGCCTCATTCTTAGCCTACATTTCACCACTGGATGTTTAGCTGTATGGGACAGCGGGAATGTGGAGGGACAGGAAGAGCAGTGGAGCAGCTCCTGTTCTATCTCTGACAATCAAGGAAATCATTACATTTCTAGAACTCGCCAAAAACTGTGCCACCATGCAATGATAATCATGTGAAAAAGGCACTGCAAATGCTTCTGGCAATTTTTTGTTGTGCCTCTGACAGATTGTGTTATCTTGTTGTTGACTTTGAATTCTAAATCTCTACCCCTTGTCCTGTAGCGATGGAGAGGCAGGATGAGATAATCTCTGAGCACCCAAACAACAGCAATATCCGGTGCAGTCCACAGGATAAGCGCTGCATACAAAAGACCCTGGCTCGACACTCTCCGAAATCCACAAATCAGAGAAGCAACAATGCCAGAGAAGACACCAAGGCAGCGCTGGTGAGAGAAATGCCCTCCTGACACCTTATCAATTTCACTGCATACAATAAACCCTGTTATTCTCCTTTGCAGCAGACGCCACATGGCTCTGGCAGGTGTTTTGCATTAGAGTTTATAGTTCCAAAGCCACAACCGTAATGGCGAGATTATAAATTGTACATATTAGTTTCCCGCAGACTGTAACATTTAATAGTCGTCTTTGCAGGCACAGGTTGGCATTAAAATGCTTAACTTTGCTAACAACAAGACTCAAAAATAATTGTCAGCAACAGGCCATTTTCGGCACTCAAAGTTTATCACATTTTTTGCACAAAAACGTGAACAATCACAATGGTAATGCATTTACTAAGGTTTATAGTCAAGATGGATCAAGAAGGATCACTGATACATCAAAATATATTAATATAGACACTACTTTCATTTGCAGGACCACAAAAATGTAATTCTCCCTAATGCTGTGGTAGATGAGGATAGGTAAACAACTGAGGATAATTTATGGAAAGACTTAGAGGCCTTAGGTGTTTGTAAGCACACAAAAAAGAAAGAAAAGAAAAAAAGGAAGGAATACAGATTACCTCCTGGTATTTGTTGCTTCAATTGAGGATACTTATGTTATTGAGTTTTCCACTAATTTCTAGTTTCCAACCACTTTGACTCATTTAAATAAGAACAGAACATTTTGAGATGCAGAAATAAAATCTTTTTCACTCTATGCATATATAATCAATTATTGCAAAACACTTGTTTGTTTAGAGCTCTTTCATCCCCTCTGGCAATAACCTTGTATTCCTGGATACTGGAAGCAATACATTTGCTGTATTGCACATGTCTTTACAGGACTATTTGAACTGTTGAACACAGTATTGGCTGGTTTCCAGACTTTACCCAAACTTTCTCATGATTGTTTTTTTCCTTTCTTCATTTGGTCATTTTGAGACCTGGAGGTGGTCAAAACAAATTACCATTCTTTTCCCTATTTTTCAAACCTTTGTTGGAACCTTGCAGTACATGTATTCCAAAACTGATCACACACTTCTTATTTTTCCTGCAGGCTCCATGTCGTGCCGAGCTTCAGAGAGCACTGGACAGGCTGGCATCGAATACTCGCACACATGATGATCTCTATACAATCCCCATACCCAACTGTGACAAGAATGGAGATTTCCATGCCAAGCAGGTTTGTGATTTCAAGCAAACTGATTTTATGATTGTAGGTAGCATTCAATTCCTGAGCAGGCTACTATTTAGCCACTTACACTGGTAAGCTATCAATTTCTGTTTAGCCAGTGTGTATTTTAACCAAATAGCCCCTTTCAAACTGCATTATTGCTCTCTGAGCCAAAGTACAAAACATGCCTGCAGTTGATGAAATATTGACTTGCTAACTCAACAGCAACACAAATGTCTCCAAACAGATTTTGTGAGAGTGTACTAATGCCAAGACCTCAGTTCTCTAGGCACACAACAAAGCGATTTTCTTTCAAAATAAAGAGCTCAACTGTGTGTATCAAGTGCTTTCCCCTAAACTCTTAGACAATAATCACTTCATTGCTGTGATGGATGCTATTAAGAGTTTGGATGCAGTTACCTTTTTTCTGTTTTTCAAGGCTTTGCAAGATTGGGCAACTATGTAGATAAGAGTAAGAGAATCAGAGCACATAAAAACACAGATAAGAATGTGTGGCCTGCTGTGAGCCGTGTGTGCAATCAAAGCACCAGACGCAGAGTCAGTGATAAAAGGAAAACTCTGCAGAAGGCACCAGGCATCCAGAGTCTGGGCTATGTTGATTGTGTAACGCGGTTAAAGTATCCCTGTCTGCTGCCCTTCTGAGACTGATTCAAAGGCATCTGTTTACTGTTTAACTAAAATTGCACTACGGTAAAACTCATTGGCAGGCAAAGCACAGGTCAGGAGGGTCCATTGGGACATTGGCTAGAAGATTGTAACTAGTCTCGCAGGGCTGTTTTTAAACAGCCACAGGCAAAGAACAAAGTCACGCAGTAAAGACTGTATGATAGATGTGCTATAAAACTGTGGAAGTTCAAAGGGGGTGTCCTGGAGGCTCATGGTGAATATATCATCTCTGAAAATTATAACCCTGCCTCCAATATACCTACTAGTGTATTAAGATACTCAAACTAGTCTCTAGCACATTAACTGGCATGCAATCTGTTCATAACGGTGCCTATTAAAAAAAGATCTGAATGCCAGACCACTATAATATCTTTTGACTGACACCAGCGTGTGCCCTTTGCTGTATGCCCACAGTGCCATCCAGCGCGTGACGGGCAGCGAGGAAAGTGCTGGTGTGTGGATCAGAAGACAGGCATGAAGCTGCCAGGGCCACTGGAGCTGCGAGGGGATCTGGACTGCCACCAACTAATGACTGCTACCTTAAGGGAGTGAGAAGTGAGGAGTGGCTTGGATTGGGGGTGGGATGGGGGCGGCGCAGGACCAGCTGAATTCTACTGGTGCTGATTAGTAGAGCTACATGAGGAAAGGACTTAACCCTGAAGCCTCATTTCACCTGAGGCCAATGGTACTTGAGCTTGTGAAACAAAAAGGAAACCATGGAATTGTGTTCTTTTGCTTTTTTTTTGTTTCTGTGTGTGAGAGTATGTGATCTCTATGAGTCTTTTGAGCACTTGTTGTGTATTGTTTTTACTATGAGAACTTAGACAGATACTCTTTAGACAGACGCGCTTTAAGTGACAGGTGGCAGACAAACTTCCCCGGATAGCAGATGTAAATGTGATCTTTGTCAGAGGACAAAATTGGTTTTGTTTAGACTAGTCTAATATGCTTCAGTAGCATCCTAGAAACAAACAACAAAGAATGGCATCGGCCCTACAAGATCAATAGCATAATCAGATCTAGGATGGAACAGAAGCTGCAATTAATTGTTAGCATTTGCTTTCACCTCTTTGGAGCACTAGATGGATGGGATTTGCCACATCAGGACAATTCAGCATCGGATAAGTTCTCAATCAAAGGAGAGGATAATGCACTAAAATTACGTTCAAATAGTTGCTATAATTGTTCAGATTTGTGCCTCTCACTGTGTTGTTTTATGTGGTAAGCCCTACCCATCTGGCGTCTAAGTAGGTTAAAACAAACCATCAAAAGTGTTTGCAAGCACAAGTTCTGGTTCAGCCATGACATAACAGCGACAAAGAAGATGGGATGAGAACAGCAGATAAAAGGAAAAGAAGGAAAAAAGGGGTAGAGATGGAATGCAACAATTCACTGCCTTGAATTACCAACTGATGATAAGCCACAGCTTTTCACAACATTTGGAGACCATAGTGAAAAGTGATTATTTTCAAAGAGATTACATTGAAAATCTGTACCTCTGAGAGCCCTGAAAGCCCAGAATAGATGTGCTTCATCACTCCCTCACTCTCTCTGCATCCCCCTCTCTTTGACAATGAGCTCTTCCTAGCACAGTGATCCAGAAGGACTGGAAGCATAGCTGGGCTAAAAACTCTGTGCACTGCTGATAGGATAATCTTGTTTCTCCAGCTGGTGCTAAGACGCCAGTGCGACTCTCATGTTTGTATGAATATGCTTCAACATAAAGGATTACTCTCCAAACAGACTGCTTGGCAGAATTGTACAGTTTGGTGGTGCTATATACTGACTGTGCCAAAACACAAAACAAAACAAAACAAACAAAAAAAAAAAGGCTTCTGCACTTTTTGGGCATTGTTTTAGATTGGAACTGAAGACTGGGATTTTCCGGAAGTGGAGCAATTATTATCAAGTGTGAGGATGGCCTAAATGTGTGACCATCTGTAAAAGCTATTGACAAAACTTTCCAACAGGTGTTTGACAAAATAAAATATGAAACTAACCTCCCACACTATTTTGCACTATCACTGCAGTTAACTGGCTGACTGTTTCATTGACCAGTGTAGTGAAACTGCATACACTTACTAAAGATACAAGCACAGCATACCAACTTTGAATGATGTTCTTTGCAGCGTAAAAAAACTAGCTAGTGTGAAACTATGGTGTAGCATTGAAGATAGTATAATGATATGTGGTGGTCAGTTCATTTTTTCTGTTTCTCTGGCAAAGCTAGTTATCGGGTTTCTTCTTTAGGGCAGCACACCACACACTATGTTGTGTTTAAGGACATAATATAGGGTACATTACCAACATAAGCTACGCAGCTCCTCAGCTAACATTTTACATACCGTAGGCAAGACTGTTAATATTCTTACAGCAATGTGATTGTATTCCATGGTGGAGTCACCAGTGAATGCAGGGTAGACTGGCATGTTTAAGCAGGGCCTGTGTTTGTTATCACTAGAGAGGAATAGTCTGCTCTAGGTAACTGTCCCTTGGAGGACTTAGGTTACTGATTGACTCGAGCAAGTGTTGTTCTTGTCTGGATGGGTGGTCATTATTAGCCGCTTTTCCACTGTCATGCCAAATGCGGGCGTGCTAGTGCTTACCAAGGCCAGCTGCGTTTCTACTGTCACGTTCGGTCTTTGCTCGTACCTTGGTGGGGTTATGCCTGGGCCACTTTCCAGGTGCTAATGGCCCACCAAATACCCATGGGCCAGACATGGCAAACTGAGGTCTGAGGTGGAGTTAGGGATCATAAATGGGGAGATGGGTGCAGCTGATAAGTACAGATGTCAGTGCAGAAGCTCGCCTTTGTAGTAGAAAAGTAACAGAGAAAAGAAAAATGGAGAACACCTGGCAGCACTGGTCAAACAAGGACATTAGGGCTCTAATCACTACCTGGGCAGAGGATAATGTCCAATGTGAAAACTTGCGTCGTTTGCCAAAATGAAGACATTATGTGATATATGATGAGAGAGCTGGCAGCGGCGGGGACACACAATCGGACAGGTCCAGAAAAACTGTAAAAGAAACCCTGAGGTCTCAGTACAAGGCAGTTAAAGTACACAACGCACAAAAAAAATCCCGTGGTGTGTAGTTCTGCAGTAGTTAGTTGGCGCCGGGTGTGCAGACTTTAACCACTCGCTTCCTACTTCCCTTTCTCATGCATGGACGGGACGAGACTGCGGGGCTATCGGCACAACAGTGGAAACGCAAATGGTTTTTGCTCTTGTGGCTTGAGGCCGAGGGCCATTAATAACATCTGGCTCGAAGATAGCCCTAGCTCGCAGTGGCACGACAGTGGAAAGACGGCTATTGGTGTGGTGTCACACTGGCAATTAGAGCCTGTATTTGAGTTCAACAAAAGGATGGGAGCAACAGGGGGCAGGAAGTCAGGGAAAGTGTCCCACACACAGTAATGCAGCTGGTCTCCTAAACAAATCATACTGGTGTGGTTGATGGTACAGCAGAATCATTTTTGCTGCGGATTAAAAGAAAGATAGACAGAGAGAGAGAGAGAGAGAGAGAGAGAAGCTCAAAGCTACTCTTAGACACATAATGTCATATTGATTGCTTTTGCTAACTATCTCTCCAGACTTTGATTTTACCTCAATACAGGTTAAGCTTTAACTATGACTGGTAGAGCAAAACACACTGAAGGGAGATTTATTCAGCCCAACACAGTAATAACATACAGTGCCATGAGGAGGTATTTGTCCCTGTTTGATTTTCTGCATTTTTGCACATTTTCCATACTGAATTTGGTCTAAGCTTTTATTTGGCGGTGGGGTGGGGGGTAGTAGTATATATATGTATAGTTATAGTCTGACAGAACAAAAATGCAATTAATTGTGGTGCTTCTCTCAATTTCTTGGTGTGCAAGCATGTTTTATTTGGGTCTGAAAAAGTAATTGCTTTCCCCCAACTTAACCCAATTAAAGGAATAACCGATGATCTGATAATTGGTGATGTGGGCCAGCCCTGCCCAAAATGAATCTCACAATGGCCCTTACCATCAGAGTGAAGTTGTTGGCACACGGGTTCTTCTTAGGCCAGGTCTCTGCAGTACATCAAAAGGGGACTTCAAGGTATTGGCTTACTCTGCCTCAGAGTTCAGGAGTGTTTCATTCCAGTTCCTAGGGTTTCAAAGAAAAAAAAAACTCCTTCCATCATTATACATGAAAACATAGAGGGTGTATCTCCAGTGCTTTTTGTACTCTGTAATTTTGCTATGGAATTCAATGAAGAAACCGGATAGGGGGGTGCCACTGAAATGTGCAATCTCCTTTCAGCAAAGAGATTCACATGTTGTAAACAATGTTCAATCATTAACAAGTGAAAGAATCAAGCTAAGAATCCTCACACTGCTCAACAATAGGAAAAAACATTCTGTACTAGAAAAATACAGTTAATAATCCATGAGGCTGTCCAAAAATATAAAGTGCAAACTGCTCAAGTGGCAACTGCTGCACAAAATCTTTCTCAAACATTTTGATCACATTTTAATTATAATAAGCATACAAATATAAAAGCAATTACCATAGAAAAGATCATAAAATTTCTCTGTATTGTCTCTGTCTCTGTATTGGCCTTGTTGTCCTGTCCTGTTTAATAGAAATCAGTTTGTTCTCCACATTATGATTCCCCAATCTCCAGCTGTGCTATCTGCCTAAGGGGCTTTCAATTTAAACACTGAAACTAAGCATCAACCTTACCAATGCTGGTGATAGCATATTGTCAACAGATGGCCAGCTTTATTAGTTAACGCAAATAAGAATTTTATCCAAAGGTTATTCACCAAAATACAGAGACAGGGAATTGTTGCTTAAAAAAAATCAAGAACCAAATACTCTAAAAATCTTTCCAAAGACAATAACCGTAAGATTTGGAGGCACTGATCCTCCTTCTGTGAACTGCATGCACAAAACAAGGCCTCAACTGTGGGCTAGCTCATCATTCATCAACCAGTGTTGCAAAACACATTTCTCAGTTAAACAGTTTTAAGCTTCAAGAGCGACAGCAAACGGTTTTGGCTTTGATTTTGGAAAGGCCTTCGAGTGTTCTAACGACATTGACCGCATATTTATGCAAGTAGTACGTTACTTGATCTCTGACTTTCCTGTACTGTACTGTAATTGCATTTCTGAGAGATAGACTGTTCCTGTTTGCCTTTGACATTATCTGTTGATTTCAATGTTAGAAGATATGAAGTAACTTTTGCATGCATAACAGTGGACTGGGGCTTGGAAACTGTTAAGGTCTTGTGCATCTTGTCCAGAACAGGACCGTGATATTCAAACACTGAAGTGATCAAAGAACTCAAATAGAGTTTCAGCTATTGGAATTATTAGTTACATTGTTAATGTTTACTTGATGAAAATGTACACATTGTAATACATTCAATTAAAACACATTACAAATCACAATGTATTTGATGTCATTATTAACTTTATTATTATTATTATCATTAGTAGTAGTAGCAGTAGCATGTGATTATTTTCAGTCTAAATGCTAACTTGCCAAAATTAATTATTCCAAACCTGTGATTTTCAAATACAGTGACAAAAAACTGCCAATGTATTTTAAAATTTAATAATTGGCAAAAATTATGCAAAAATCTGTAAATGGTATCTAGAACCCATAGATAGTTTGGGAAATTCAAACAGGAGATAAAAGGTTGCAGTTTCATGTCTATGTAACGTGTGTGTACCAGTGTGCTATTTATGTATACAGTAATTTAACTAGGACTTAGAGCTTTCAATGTCCCTGTTGTTTCCATCTAATGGTAAAACAGTCCAAGTGCTGCCTCTAGGCCTGGCACAAAGCAAAACCTTTAGGCCTATGCATTTATGAAACCAACCATTCTGGCATGCATGGTGGACAGAAAACAATGGAGGAGGCGGATGTCGAAGTTTCTTCAAGTAATCTTTCCCCTTGCTTTTACAAAAGACATGCACCTTAAAATTAAAATATTTGGGGAGTCTATGTGAAAGTGATGTTGTTTCTTGACGATCTTAAGCTCAAATCTAAACATCATTCCCATGCCATATGCGCGGCCAAATGCAAACGCTTTATGCAAACACAGAAGTTAATGATAATACACTAGGCATTTGTCCAAAGAATACCTCTGGAATGATACATCACAATAATCTGACAGCAGTGGCTTCTAAAAATACCCCCTCCGTTCACCACCAGAGTAAACTTTCAAGTCTGCTTAGTTCCACTGCCTGAGTCTATTTTGGAGAGCTCTATGGGCTTAAGAAAAACTGGGTCTGAATATGGATTGGACTGTGTTACGGGTATTCCTCTGCTCAATTCAAAATGTCACAGGTTCTGTTGTGCCTCTGGGCATCCAGAATCCCACAGCTGTGCCTGAGAGGCCCTGTGTGTGTGTTAAGCCTGCACTGTAGCTTACAGGAGGCATGTGACCTCCACCCTTGTACACCATCACAGGTGTCCAACCCCAAATGAGCTTCTTTTCACCTCTTGTCTGGAATCTACTTGCCAACCAAAATGATAAAATTCTGTTATCTCTGGCCACTGTCTGGAGAATGTGTGTTGACAGAGAAAGTTCACCGCCTCACCTGAAGACAAAATCCAAACAGTGCGTGCATATTATGTAGAACACAGGTCAAGCAGAAATTACATAATCTCTCAAGTGTGCAATGTAAACAGAAAGAAAGGGGGCCACAATGAACACAATCAATTAGCAAATCCAAAAGGAGTACCACTCAGGCTGAATGGAGAGATGTAGACTTAATCCTAGAGGCTTAGGATTGTTATCATTAGAGACCACACCATTACTACTGGTGACATGTGCGGCTCTCATACAATGAGGACAAGAATGCAAAGTATTTCAGTTGTAACAACAAGGGAGCGGTGAATAGAGCAACCTTGATTTTCTCAACAAACCAACCAGCCTGTGAAACATTATTAATGCAACTCATGCTACGGTGACATAATAATAATCTCCACTTTTTTTCTGTCATAGACATGAGATATAATACTTTGTAGCAAAGCATGAGTGCATGCAGTGGAGCATAAACAACTGCTTCTGTGTTGCTGTAACAACTAATTTACACTGCTTATTCCTGGTCAGCCATTCTGCAGTGAGGGAAGCAATATCGGTATGCTTTAGATTAAATGTCTTGAACATGAATTGTTAACTGTTTCTGCTTTCATGCAACTCAGCAATAAACAGGTTACACATGTGGCTGTCAAGTTTATGTTATGATTTCATAAGTAACTACTGAACTTATGCACTTGTGTATTTTCTACAGTCAGCTGTTATGATAAAGCCAGTATTTTCCTCTTGGACCATTTCTGAAAAGAATGATTTGAATTTTATTGTTCATGTTGCCATACCTCAAGCTGGTGGCCGCAGCAGTGACAGCTCAGAGCAAACACACCATTATAGAGGCAAGGCACAGCTGTAATGAGGAGAGGGTGGGGGTGCAATTCTGGAAGATTCTATTGGAATCTTATGAGTGGACCCCATTTCATTCGTTTATTGTGGGGACTGTTTCTCTGTGCTAGCTGGTTAGCCTTCCCCGTAATAGCCACAACGTAGCTACACACTCACTGTGGTGGGGACAAAAAGGTTTTAGGGTGAGTTTTGCTGGCCGTCACTTCAAAAACATGCTTGCTAGCCATAATATCCATGGAAATATAATGTATTTCTAGATGTGTTAGTGTGACTTAACGTTGCATGCTAATAATTTTTCAGGGATGCCATTTTTCTTTTCATCGACTTAGCTAAGCTAGGTAGATAGCTAGGTAGCTAGCTAGACGCCAGCCTGCTGGTATTAATACCAGCTAACGTTAATTAAGCTGATGATCCAACTCGCTAGCCAGTCTGGCTCGTCAATCTATGCACATAGCATTACGATGACAGCTCAGTCCGTGTCACACACGACATGGAAAATTTAAATGTATCTCTTGTTTCTGCTGCAAAGTAGCTGGTTCACCGAGCAGGAAGAAAAACAATTACTGTAAATTACAACCAGCTAGCATTACTAACGGCTCTTGCTAGCTGTTCGTTTCTTGGATAGCGCAGAGCTCCATGTACCGAAACGCCGAAACCCTCAGTCATAATATAAAGTTTAATAGCTATTCACGAATCACGGTGTTTAGATGGTAATAACGCACTAAGCAATTGATTTGTTCGAAACAATTGGCGTTAACACGATGATAAACACTGTTTGTCGTGCGGAGATGTGATGGCTAGCCAGCTGTATCCAGGAGTGCTTCCCTGACTTGTCCGCGTCCATAATGTTATAGTTGGTAGCTAACTTGAAGCTAACGCTAGCTGTCAGCTGTTAGCTGTGAGCTAACGTTAGCCAGTTGCGTTGTCTGACACTCATCATCGGCATCTCTTTGTTTTGTCCCGTGAATGAATGACCATGTCCACAACACTCATCTCATCAGTATCTTATACAATGGTGTCCTCCACTAAAATGTGTTTGTTACAGAGCCAATGACTGGAATAGACTGATAATCTGTTCCCCACTGCAAAGATGTCAAGTAAGGAATTGGATGTAACTCTGCTGTATTTAGCTCTTTTTGTCTGATGTTACCATAGCCTGCATTTTCAAATACATCAAAACCAGTCTTGCCATAAATCATAGAGAAGACATGTAACGTAAGTTGTGCACTGCAGTTATTAGCATAGTGAACGTCCACAATGTGGGTCTGTATTTGCAAAATGAAATAAAATGACTTTGTCTCCTGTATACACAGAACACTTTTTCAGCCTAACTTTACAAGACTAAACTGGTTAACTGGTCAGAGTTTAACTGAGTTAAGTTTTTATCTCACCCTCAAAAGACTGTGAATAGCCTATAGAGATATTGGATGATAATTGATGTTTTCTTTCACAACAGAGAGGCCATCCTATGCCCCTCCCCCTCCCCCAGCCCCTACAACAGTAAGTATAACTAGTATGGCACCAAATATAATAAGGTATCCGAAATAACATTAATGTTGCCAATGTGAAGACTTTATTTCAGCATTTAGTTTATATCCTTCCAAAGAATATCAAAGCATTTGATCTCACTAATCAGCATTTTGTTAAAGCCACACCCCTATTATTCACGCAAAAATGATGTGCCAATATTCCATTGCTGCTGAAAAGATTATTTCCTTATAACCCCAGCATGAATGCAGGTCTCTTTATTTCGCATTTTCCAGCTTCTTTCATTGGTTTCTTTAATTTTCGTCCTGGGCTTACCTCCTCCTTCTTTTATGTCATTTCTCATTCGTGTTTCTGTCTCATTTGTTTCCATCAGCAAATGCCCAATACTACCGGGTTTGTGGGGTACAACCCATACAGCCATCTGGCCTACAACAACTACAGACTGGGAGGGAGCCAAGGCAGCAACAGTCGGGTAACGGTATGAATATTAACATAGAGAAAACAATGTGAGTGACAGGCAGAAACAACCGGAGAAAACAAAACCTGTAACAATCTCGTCCAGTTCGTTGTCAAAATAGCGAGCAATCAAACTTGCTGAGTCAAAAACAAGACACAGCAGTAGCCTCTGCGAGCATCAATAGCATTACAGCTTTTCACGAGATTGACCCTTGCTTTCTTTAAAGAGTCAGATTAGATGGGTTTTTTCATTTTCCACTGTTCAAAGAGCAGATGCTGTAGATGAAGTGTGATTAGCCTTACTCATTCCATTACCAAGACTTTCTGAAATGTGTGTCATTTCAAACTCCCTCTGCTGCCTCCATCACAGTGCAGACTGGCTAAGAGTCCATCTGTGTGTATTCAAATACCACCTGCCTTTCAAAGTCTGCATTGCTGACAGCCATGCTAAGTAACCCATGCCATCAGTGTTGCCATGGCATTACAGACTCACTGCTCGGCATGGCTCTGGCTGCTGAGCAGTAATTCAGTCGCTGCATGCAAGCTGTGGTTGGCTGACTCTGATAATGGCATTATGTCTCGCAGTGGGCAAATCTCAGCTTAAGTGAGATTTTTGTATTTTTTTTTCTGGTCAGTGCTATTCCATTGTACTCTGTGGGGTTCCTGACTTGTGTTTGGCCTCAAACTGTCATTAAATAAATCAAGTTAATTGAACTGATAAGAAATGACTCTGATGCATTTCGTAAAGCCTCTTTTTTTGATAGTTTTATGTAAAGTTACACAACCATGTGCCTGCATGTAGTTTTACAAGCTATTTCTCAGCCTAGTTTAGTGGGAGAGTGTTCAAATTGTTGCTTAATCACTCAGCAGCTACCATGCCCTAAGATGACTCTACTGTTTTTTTCTTCCCAGAATTCCTCTGGAATAAATATTCCAAAGCCACCCAAGCCACCTGATAAACCACTTATGCCATATATGAGATATAGTCGAAAGGTAAGTGCATGATGTGTAACTGCTGTCTTTTGCGCTATCATGTGCTGTATTGCCAGACAAAGATCCTTTGCTCCTATATATTCAGTCAGCTCAGAGCAGGTAAGCCATGAATTATGTGTCAGACATTCGTACTAGTTAATGGAGGTAGGTGTGAGACGAGAAGTCCAGCCAGGCCAGAAAAAGGTACATATCTAGGACAGTCCACATCAGATAGTGGGATTTATCAACTTGGAGATGGAGCTTAAACCACACGGCCTCCTCTGGTTTGTGACCTCTCTGCAAAGAGATAACCATTCATAGCCCCTCCAACCCAACCCAACCCCACACCCATGTCTGGTTCTCATCACCAGGTTTGGGATCAAGTAAAAGCCTCCAATCCTGATCTGAAGCTATGGGAAATTGGGAAGATAATCGGTGGCATGTGGAGGGACCTCACTGATGAGGAGAAACAGGATTATTTGAATGACTACGAAGCAGAGAAGGTTGGTTGTTTTACAAGGGGTGTTTATGGGGTTTTCTGATGGGTGACCAGTAGATGTGTCTCCAACAGTTGTGGGTCCCTCCAGTCATCATTCCTTCCTTTCTAACAATCCTGAGTAATCCTCTTTTCTTATCTTGTCGTAGTTGAATAGAATTGAGGATCCACATGTTTCGTCTGCTTGCCTTCTCTGTTTCCTTGTCATTCCTGTCATCTCTCCCACCGTAGATTGAGTATAATGAGAGTATGAAGGCCTATCACAACTCGCCAGCCTACCTGGCCTACGTCAATGCAAAGAGTCGTGCTGAGGCAGCTCTAGAAGAGGAGAGCCGACAGAGGCAGTCAAGACTGGACAAGGGCGAGCCTTATATGAGTATTCAGCCAGCTGAGGATCCAGATGGTAAGGCCCATCCACTAACTGGTTTCCCTCCAAAAGTTTAGAGTACTGTCACAGAGCTGTAATTATAGTAGCATGGCCGCACAAAGTTGCACGGCAGCAGAGTCTCTGTTATCTTATC
Organism: Myripristis murdjan; assembly: GCF_902150065.1. Classification (NCBI taxonomy): domain Eukaryota; kingdom Metazoa; phylum Chordata; class Actinopteri; order Holocentriformes; family Holocentridae; genus Myripristis; species Myripristis murdjan. The sequence continues at coordinate 35,262,275 of NC_043980.1, forward strand.
TCCTCCTCTTATACTGCTGTAACCTTTCACAATTTGGGTCGTGCTACACTGGAAATGCCATTTATGCAACAAAATGCCACCAAATGGAACAAAATGTGTCTTTGTATTCCATAACAGCTTACATTTTTTAGGCTTTAAAGAATCACACATACACACAATTTAGATGAACAATTCACACAAATCTGAAGTAGGCATTTGAGTTACACCCAACTCAAGGAAATGATCCTTGTCGGGAGTCTGGCTAGAAGATAATGATGCACAGGAAAACTACAGATAAAACCCACTGCTACAGAGAAACACCTCTGAGCATGAGAATGTCGGAACTTGTATCCCTGTGGGTTATGTTCTCAAAAAATGCACGTACGTTAGTGATTAAACAAGATTTAGCCCTGCAGGTGGTTACACATTCAGAGATTGGGCTTAGGAAATTAAACAGTAGCAGCAGTCTAATATTGCCTTTCGCTTATTATGCATATCAGTTTACTCGAGTTGATCTGGTCACTCATTAATAAATGCAGTCTCAAACAAAGTCTTCACCTTTTTTTTTTTAGCTGCAGTAGTTACTCCTGTTCCTAATAACACAAGAAAAAACAAAGATACAGCACTTGTTTAAGACATGCTCACAAAAGCAGTTGATACATTTAGCAAGCATAGTAGGAAAACACAATTGTTGACATGTTATGTGAATGCTATTTTCCAGCAAACGAAACTAAGCCATTGCTTAAAAGTTGTGCCAAGGGTGTGAGTAATACAACGTAATTGGGGATGGGTGTGATGTAGTATCAAGACAAACCTGCTGGAGGTGCCCTGGCATTACTTTAATGAAACATCTATAATAAAGGTTGTTTCAAACCACATCATAACCAGAATATACATATAATACTGACACTGTGGTGCCAAAAACAATTAAAAACGAATGCGTGTTCTTGCACTAAACACTATTGAATTTTGATTAATGAACTAAAGGTGAAACTCTCTAGCCTGGGACCCAGACAAATCCGTAAACTTATGTTGTATTTGCTCTGGCATATTTGTCTGGTTCCCAGAGTTTCACTTTTAGTTCATAAATTCAATTTTCAGAATTCAAAACTGATCGAATCACTCACATAAACTCAATAACCCACAATATTGAAGTGGATTTTTTTTTATTACTTTTTTTTTTTATTATTATTTTTTTTTAAACAAATTAGTTAAAAGTAAAAACCTGAAATGTTACAATTAAGCTTTCAATCCCTGAGCAGTGACACCCCAAAGTGAGTTAAGGTCCATCCAGATTCCTCTGAATGTCTGAGATGTCCATTCAACTTGACTAGAGTCCACTTGTGGCCAGTTAAATTGATTAGACATGATCTAAGAGTAAACACATGTATATAAGGCACTACAGATGAGCAAGGAGCTGTCCTTACAATTTAGGAACAGAATTTTCAAGAGATTAAAAATCTGGGCAAGGGTATGAAATAATTCCTTAAGTGTTTATACAGTATACTAAAATATCAAGTAATAGAGACTTACAAAGATAGAGGGGAAAGACAAATGGAGCCAAACAGAAGCAAATACTACCTGATTAGTGTGGCAGTTTTTAAGCATGACAATAACAGTAAGGGCTCTATATCCGTTGTGGTGTTTTTTTTTTTTTTTTTTTTAGGTGTGCACAGGATAGAGTGGGGGGAGAGGCACAGTAGGGCGTATGTCAGTAAAGGTCAAGCAGCATAGGGCAGTTTTGTGTTGAGATGTGCAGTTGCCTGATCTTGTTTGTGTCATGTTTTGTGCTATTTCCATGGCTTTACCAAGTGATGTATGTATGAACTGGTCCTATTCAAAACCTTACCCGTCTTTTTATGGCCACTTAGGGTTTATGCTGGCCACTTTGCTTTGATATGAATCCCTCAAGCAGGAACAATAAGATACAGAACTTTTTATTTCCTCTATCTGGATTTGTTGAACTGTTTCCCACTGTTGAATAAAACAATTACCCCCCCCCCCCCCCCCCCCCCCCCCCCCCCAACCATCACCACCACACCAACTGACAAGGTATTTCTCCTTATACCACCCTATTTCCAGGTGCCCAGGCAAGGCGCACCTCTGTCCACAAGAATATCAAACATCAGAGGCAATCCCCTGTACACCCACGCCATGAGCTGTTGACTGTGCTTTGGACCATCTGCCACTGATTCCTTAAAATACAGCCCAAGCACTTACTGTGTACTCAAAAAAAGCACAACATGTTATTAACATATGCTGTGACACAAATGATTCAGGGCAAAGTCAGAGCAATTCACTCTATTTATTTCATTTAGCAGATCAATGGAATTGAATCAGCAGAATTTATACTTGATACATAAATGCAATGAATGAATCATTACACCCTCATTGGTAATTTAGTTTGTCTGTAGTGATTTGAAAGGTCATACGTCTTATGGTGTGTTCACATACTTTTGGGAAGCTTCAACATCTGGGTTTTCAAAGCTGGCTGCCAAATAGCATTGCATTCACATGCCATTTAGTCAGAGAATCATGTCGAAGAGAAGCGATACACAAACATTGACACTGCGGAAAGGATGATGTGGATTTGGATTCTTATTCTAAAAAAGTTATGACAGTTATGGTTGTTGGTCTGGCTAACTACCAAGTTGGAAATCATTTTTCCGATTCATCCTATAGAGCATGGATGCCTCCTTCCTCTCTGTCAAACTCAGTAATGCTTCTAGTGCAGAGACTACAAGGTGTGTGCCAGAGGGTATATTTTATGGAATAAATTTTTATACTCAGGCAGGCATGGGTGTTAGTTGGAGCAGCAGATAATTTTATGTTTATCACTTGAACATTTGAATAAAAAAAAAGGAAGAAACAGATGGAGTAAATATTAAACACCCTAAATAAATATAGCATATTTTAGAGAGTGATTGGTAGTAACCTATGGTAAAGTGTATGTACAGTGCAGTAAATGGGCTAAAACATGCAAAAACAACAGAGAATATCTTCAGAAGAGTAATGCGAAAGCCCCCGAATGGCTCAGTTAAATCCAAGACTTGAATCCTGTTGACATTCTGCTGAATGACTCGAAGTTAGTTCTTCATAGATGCTTTGTTTCAACATGAGGAAGAATTGGAGAAAATTGAAAAATCCATGTGCCAAGTGTATACAAACTATCCAAGAAGAGACAAAGCTGCAGTCACTGCCAAGAGTGCTTCCAAATATTCCTGACTCAGGAGATTTAAAACTTACTTAGTTAAATCAGATATTTATGTATTTAATTTTCATTACATTTGAATTAAGTCCAAAAAGCATTTTCACTTTTGTCATCATGACATGTTTTGTGCAGACTTGAAAACCTTTTTAATCTGTTTTGGTTTGGGGTTGCAACATGGAGAGCAGAAAAAGTCAACGGTGACCTTTGATATGGACCTATTTTACCATTATCCTGTATTTTTATAGCAAAGGAATATACCTTAGTGGTTTAAGCTTGAGCTTGGCCTCTACTTAACCTTGTATAAATATTGAGTCTACTGGTGTTTGTAGTGTCTTGATGAAACAAATTTATACTGTTGTTCCCTTTGTGCTAGTGCTTCCTGAAACCTGTCATACTCTTGTTAACTGCAGCTGTGAAAAACATATCCATTTACAGTTTGCCTTTTAGCCGGTGCATGAAATGATGTAACTAAAGCATCCACAAAGAGCCAAATGCTTTTTTGTGTGTGTGTCTTCAGATTATGATGATGGGTTCTCCATAAAGCATTCGGCTGCAGCTCGTTTCCAGCGCAACCACCGTTTGATCAGTGAGATCCTTAGCGAGAGCGTAGTCCCAGATGTACGTTCAGTTGTAACCACAGCTCGCATGCAGGTCCTCAAGCGCCAGGTCCAGTCTTTGATGGTGCACCAGGTACGACCAAATTCAATCCCAGGGGTTTCCATAATTGCAGCATAAGTCATACTACATTGACTCCTTGCTTTTGTGTTGATAATAAATAAAAATCATGGGTGTCTGTGTGTCTTGGGTCACAGAGAAAGTTGGAAGCAGAGTTGCTTCAGATTGAAGATCGCCACCAGGACAAGAAAAGGAAATTTATTGAAGCTACAGAGTCTTTCACAAATGAGCTCAAAAGGGTATGGCATCTGTTACATGATGTTTGCCCATCACGTACTTGCATGCAAGCTCGACCTATCCACTGAGACAGAAGGAGGATTTTCAAGGCTGAAATGCACTGAAAAGCGATAATTGTGTACATTTGTATTAAACAGAACTCTGTGGTCCTTTAGAGTAAATCATGAGTCATTTCTTATTTCCAAACTGCAAATCTGGCACACAACAAACAATAGTTTTTAGCGAAAAGGTGATCACAAACCTAACCATTATCCAACACTGACCTTGTGAGTGACTTCATAAAGAAAGGCTAATAAGGTCAAACCCCCATTATGATACTGTCTCTTACTCTTTCTCCACCCAGCTGTGTTGTATGAAAGTGGAGGTAGACATGGAGAAGATTTCTGCCGAGATTGCTGCAGCAGAGGAGGCATCTCGTAAACGGATGGCTGAACGTGAGAAGGAGACAGGAGACCAAAGTGCTCGAGAGGCCCCGGTGTGTGTCTTAGCAGAGGAAGAAAAACACATTTGTGCAACGCATGGCAGCAAACACAGGCAGAACTCTCTCAGTGAAAGTAGCAACAAGGAAGGCGAGGACACAGAATCCAACCCCATGGATACTACAGGTTAGCTGCTGTAGCCTTGCATACCAGCAGTTTTGCTATTTGGCTCACCAATAAAAACTGATATTGCACAGCTACTATGGCTTTCTTAACTTCAGTCCATTTTCTCTCTTCTTGTATCTTGTTGGATTCAGGGAAGCCAAAGGCCTCAGAGGAGCTGGAGGCTCATCCAGGCAGTGAAGAGGGGGCGTCAGAGGACAAGGAGAGTGTCCCAGAAGGAGCCATGGAAGAGGGTACCAGTGACAGTAACACAGGTTCAGAAACCACTTCAGCACAGACAGAGGACGCCCCACCTAGTGAGCCATCCTCAGAGGGCCCCAGCAGAGCACGAGCAGCCCACTGATTGAACCCCTGACTGTCTTTGAACTGTAAGGCCATTATCACCTCCATTGGCCTCCAGTATCATCCTCTGCTAAACATATATTGCACAGTATCATCTCAGATTGTAAAAGTATATGAAAAGTGTTCAAATGGGCTCCATTTTGTGAAACGGGCCTGAGACAAAGATTCAGTTTTTAGTGAGTCTGAAATCATTTAGACTTCTAGACATGCGTTGAATACAAATACATGAAAATTTTAAAACACTTCAAGTCTACAAAACAATGGTCCTGTCTAACATCGATGACTGCTAAGTTCGCCACAGAAGCCCATGAGAAAGCACTATATTCCCCCCACAGGCCTTAGTGCCAGCTGGGAGAACCCATAGAGCCCCCTCTCAGCACATATCAATACATATCCTGTCTTAGTCCCTAGCACTATGTCTGGCAGATCCCAGATCAACGCAAATTATGACTCCACACACACACACACACACACACACACACACACACACACACACACACACACACACACACACACACACCCATATATATATATATATATATGTGTGTGTGTGTGTGTGTGTGTGTGTGTGTGTGTGTGTGTGTGAAAACCTGTCACATGAAAAAAACATTGTTCAATGTTATATTTAACTTTGTCCTTTGTATTGTAATGTCATTGTTGCTTTCATTGTTATTTTTGCATGTTGCAATTTTTTAAACTAAGTTGGCTTACTTGTGAAGAGTGGAGTGAGGTGACGTCTCCTACACAGGAGAACTTATGTTTACTCAGTATCAGTATTAAAGTGACAGTATCGTCTCAGGAGTTTGTAGTCATTAGTAGTAGAGTTTTTTGTTATTTATTATCAGCATTTTATTATACTTGTGTATTAGTTGTCCTGGGGCCCAGTCTATCCATAAACATGTCTCAAAATCATCAATGCTGTACAATGCTCAATTACCAGTGTTCTCAAGTTTGCTAGCTATCAATCAAATCAAAAGCAGTACGCTTAGAACATCTTAGTGTTATGTTATTATCAGTATTGCGATTTTCAGCAGAAACCTTTTAAATGTAATTGTGTACACAGTGTTACAAAGTTTGCTTAAACATGGAGTTTCATCTTGTAAAGCAGCTTGAAAAATGGTCATAAACATGCAGTCTTAAAATGAATTTCCTTTTACATATTTATACCAATAAACTTTTTCTACCCTGAACAAGTTATGTTTGATTGTTTTTTTTTTTGTTTTGTTTTTTTTTTAAATACAATGTCCCAATGATGTGTTTGTACTGTAAATTAATGTTTATGGTAAGTATGTGTGGTATAAGAGAAGTACAATGTGGTATATATGCAAGCAGTTATATGACAAGCATGCATTGTTGTAAGCATGGTGTGTTTGTCCTCTACAGTGTGCAGGTAAGGGAAGTGGGTAAGATGAGAAGGAATTACTGATTTCCTGTTTTCAGCACAGAGCTACCATTCCTCAGTTGTGTTCAGGGATGTTTTACTGTGTTGCAATACACAAAAAAAAAAACAAACAAAAAAAATAAAAAACAACAGCATTTGTGCCAATCTGACAGAGAAAGATGTGAGATAAGAGATTCGCCTTGCATGTGATGTTTTATAAGGTTTCAGATAGTCTCTGATGTAGTGATGAGATTTGCCACTGGTTTAAGCTTTTGCCCTGCACTTCAAACAGCCTCGTGATGTGCTGTGCGGTTAGAACAGCCATAAGTGAAAGCATGAAGCCACAACCACAAAATACAGGTGTGTGCAGCAGCCTGTGCAAAGCCTGAGCAAAGGTAGGTAGGAGGTTAGTGTTCAAGACTTGCCTTCCTGTCCAAAACAACGTAGTCTTAATGTAGATGCTGTCATAAAACAAGTGAAACTAAATTTAAAAAAAGACTGATTTTCCAAGAACAAGCCATTTCTAAAGTATGTCAATTTTTTTTTTAAATCCAATTTGCATATGACATAAGCCTTTGTCACTACTATTACATATTATAATACTTTGGATATCTACATATATCTATATGTATCTATATGAATTTCAGTATTGTTATACTGCAACTTTACGTTACATCGATATTTTTGTAACATTTATTGTTTTCTTTCCGAACAGCATGACCTCTTCTCAGCACTGCTCTTCATACCAAGAGAAGAAACAATGGTGCTGCTAAACGAAAACTCACCTGCCATCCCATCCAACACTTTAAGAGATGGACATGAGAGTGGGGAGGGGGGTGGAGGGGTGGGGGTTAGACACGCTCTACCTCCTCCCCACTGATGCTCAGGCCTGAGTGCAGTGTGGTCCTTGACTTCTGGAAGTCTGTGATGATTTCCTTTGTCTTCCTGGTGTTGACGTTGAGGTGGTTGTCACTGCACCAAGCCGCCAGCGTCTGGACCTCCTCCCTGTATGGCGCCTCGTTGTTGTTGCTGATCAGGGTTGTGGCATTGTTTGTTATCTGTGATGTTCTGGATGCCTTTGTTTTCCCTGAAGTTGGCCTCTATCTGCTTCCTGTACTTCACTTTAGCAGCCATGGTGCCTCTGTTCAGGTCAGCTCTAGCCTTCCTGTAGGCTTCCTTGTCTCCTGACCTCAGTGCTGAATCCCTGGCTTGGAGTAGTGCTCTGATGTTGGTGTTAAACCAGGGTTTTTGGTTGGGGAATGTTTTTACTTGCTTCCTTGTCGTTACATTGTCTACGCAGAAACTGATGTATGACAGCTCAGAGGAGGAGACATCAAACTATTCTTCAAAAAACATTTATTGTCCCCTCTGACCCCCTTGGGATTTCCGCCTATGGCTACAATACACTTGCATATTATTTATAACTGCGTCACAACAAAAAACTACCTAACAAAGAACTGTAATTTTCTTGTCTATGAAAGTCTCACAGCAGTCAGTCACTAACACCATTTTATTCTGAGTACTGTGGTTTCAATGTGCTATGGCAGTGATACTTATATATAATCATATCTAATGAAAGGTGACAAAACTAATGCAGTAGCACTAATCAGTTTTACATATTTAGTAATACTTTCAGAAGATGCAGTACAGAGAAGTGCCACCTTTGCTGTTTTCAACCACAATCTTGCTACAGTTGGAGCATGTGGTTGTTCTCACATGATATTTGGGGGGTGAGGAGAAGCAGAAAGAAGTCTGAGCATTGGCTGTTTTTTTTTCTTTCCATTCGAGCCACAGAGGGGAAAAACCATCAGACAGTGACACTTGTCTCATGTGCTCAGTCGCTTCACCTGCAGCATACTCCGCCAGCATGACTTCTGTCAATGGTGAGTGCCTTACCAAAGTTTCCACTACAAACAGTAGAAATAGTAGTATGGTGAATTTATGTCTAATATTAAAAAGCCATGAAAACATTAAAATTGGAAATATAGCAGATATTGTAAAACCCTCTACATGCTGTTGTAAACACCTAGATACTATGATTGTACTCCTTGGATTGTGCAAAAAAAATTTTTTTTTTTTTTTTTTTTTTAACTTCTGGGATGCACGATGTGTTATACGATACGCTAATTTATCAAGATAAGAATATTCAGACATGATTTATTTTTGCATTTTGAGAAATTTTGTTACTGATATCAAATGAGCAAAATACTTGAAAGACACAGATTGTACACTCCAGTCCCTTTGTCAGTGTGCTTTGTAATTTAGCATTCACACTGACTATACTCACCTCTGTAAGCTCCATTCCCTGCATCATTTCTTAGTATTACCTGCGGGGTGCACCACACTGGGGAATAGTGTGGCTCTTTTGTTAGTGCTCATACTGTAGCCTACGTGAAAGAGTTCACTATGAAGTGTGGCATATTATTTCTTTTGTTATTGTTGTAGTCAACTACAGGTGGTAAACTAATAGTGATTTTGGACAATACTGAGCACACACAGGCAAAAACACTTGTCGTCAACACAATAAGTGATTACTATCTAATCAGGCAACACTACTTTAACAAGTAATCTGCCAAACACTGCCACTTTTCAATATTAATCACTGATATATATTATTTTTGATAACAGTTAACATAGTTTACCAGCAGATTTCCATGTCATATCCTTCACCAAACAATAATAATCCATTAATTAACTAATTGTAATAAAGGTATAGTACATTCTGTAATGGAGAGTGTAATAAATCACCAATCACATTTAATGATGAGGTAACTGCATCAATGAGTTTTTGTGTCAGCAGTGCTTTTCATGTGGTATTATAGATACGACATTTACCAAGAATAAGGAACTAGGCTTTAATCATGTGTGCAAATGTAATACCACAGAGTCATTGTGTGCACACAACAACAACTTAGTGGTACAAGGCAAAGTTGAAACATTTAAAAACAGCAGCAAAGCACAGTGGGCTAGCTTTTCACAGGCAATTTTATTGTTTTCTACAACTGCATTCGGTGACATTACCAATGTAGTGTGAAAGTCACTGATCACCTTTAGAAATCAACCAAATTCGGATTCAAAATTAAACTTAGTGCAAGGTGGGGTTGTCTGAAAGTGGCCTAAGTTAGTAACTTGGCAATTGGCTCCAAAACGTTAAAGAGCCAGGTGATTTAGATTGTTACTACCCTCATGCAGAGATCTATCAACCAAATATTCCATAACACTTAGTCTTTTAATTCTTGATTCAATTTCAGATTTCCAATTCCTTCTCCCAGTTCTGTTTGTATGGATACTGAATATTAAGGTAAGAAAAAAAATCTATTCTTTTTTCAAGCCATTAAAAACCAGAGACCACGATATGTGCTTATTCTGTATTTCTGGCAAATATATCCACATAGACTTGAAAACAGCTGGCCGAATGCAAACCGCTGCCTTCCATTCACATGCAAGGAAGTGGTAAAGATGTTTGAAAAAGCAAATCCAGGCAAACAAACACACAAATCCTATATGTCACGGGACAACGTAGCAGCAAGTGTCTTATTTTGCTCTTTTACATTACTTACTTACTTTACTTTGATTCTAGGCCTGCGCGTCTGAGAACATCAGCACCACAGCCTACTATGATTATACTGACCACAGTATGGATTACAGTGAATATGCCACACAGTGTGTCAAGCAATCCAACCGTGAATTTCGCCTCTGGTTCATGCCAACCTTCTATTCAATCATCTGCTTCCTGGGCCTGGTGGGGAACATACTGGTAATCCTCACCTTCTTCTACTTCAAACGTCTGAAGACCATGACTGATGTGTACCTGCTCAACCTGTCATTTGCAGACCTGCTCTTTGCCCTGTCGCTCCCCTTCTGGGCAGCCAATTCCATGACAGAATGGGTGCTAGGCCTGGCTGTGTGCAAGATGATGCACACTATCTACAAGGTCAGCTTCTACAGCAGCATGCTCCTCCTGTCATGCATCAGCGTGGACAGGTACTTCGCCATCGCCAAGGCCGTGTCTGCCCATCGCCACCGCTCCCAAGCTGTGTTTTTCAGCAAGGTGTCATCGGCTATCATCTGGGTCATGGCTATGATTTTCTCCGTACCAGAAATGACATACGCTGCTGTCAATAACAAAACCTGTTCCCTTTATACCGGCACCTCTGACCAACTCCGTGTCAGCATCCAGATAAGCCAGATTGTTTTGGGTTTTGCCATACCACTCCTGATCATGGGCTTCTGCTACAGCATCATTGTTTACACCCTCTGCCAGGCCCGCAACTTTGAACGGAATAAGGCCATCAAGGTGATCTTTGCTGTGGTGGCTGTCTTCCTCTTCTGCCAGGTGCCTTACAACATTGTCCTGTTTATGACCACAGCTGATGCAGCCGGAGGGGGCAGCACAGACTGCAACTACGACAACAACCTCCTCTACGCCAATGATGTCACTCAGTGTGTGGCCTTCCTGAGGTGCTGCCTGAACCCCTTTGTCTATGCCTTTGTTGGTGTGAAGTTTCGCAATGACCTGCTGAAGCTACTGAAGGACTGGGGCTGCATGAGCCAGGAGATGTTCTTCAGGTACACCTGTGGCAAGAGGAGGAGCTCAGCACCCACAGACACCGAGACTACTACCACCTTCTCTCCCTAAAACTGCCAATGTAGCCTCCCTATCAAATGTTTTGCCACGGAGAACTACCTACACAGAACAGTCGATCACACAGCGGACTGAAGACTGTTATAATGGAAGTTACGAACCAGAAAATAGCAGAAAATACTGAGTTATCACCAGAAACATATAATTTCAAAATATTTTCACATGCAGACAGCACATGTTATCATATGTACAGCATAAGCTTTTATTCACTCAACATCAAATACTTTTCGATGTATCATCTAAGTGTATTTCTCTGGAATTCTGGTTACCATATCGGTAGTTTCAACCTGGCAGAGTGTGCTCAGTAGAGTAAAGATATCCGCCAGGTGTACCTCCCCCTCTCTGGTGCTTGGACTGGTAAAAAAAAAAAAAAAAAAAACAGCTGGGGAGTTACCACTCATTTGCTGTATACCACCACCACCACCTTTTTAAAAATGTGTTATACGAAATTGTTGTGGGTCGATTAAAGTGAGGACATTTTAGACTCACCTCACGAAAAAGTGGAATAAGCACATCATTTCCTGGTGGAGTGCTCATGGCTCTCACCGTTGGACTTACTGATAAATTACATGCTTATTCCATGTTTTTTGTCAGCTGAGTATAAATGATACTCACTTCAATCAGCAATTCTGCAGTGTATTATTCAGCAACTATTTTTTGATTAGCTTTGTTCTTATTTCCAAGCCTAAGCAATGCATTGTCTATACTGCTGTAATATTTTTTATGTCACAAAACTGAAACCTTAACAGCTAAATGCTACCTTGAAAACTATGTTTTTAAAAGTATAAGTTAATCTTTTCTGTGTCTCATCTTTGTATGCATGGCATGCCATTTATCAAACTTCCTGTAAGTGTAGTCCTGTTACTATAAAGGCTGCGTGCACCATGCAGTCATGCAGTTCAACAAACCACAGGAAAAACCTCTGTTCTATCCTGTTGATACCTGTTCTTTCCTGTACATTATATTTGCAACATTGTAAAAGCAATTAAATGAGACTGAAAAGCTGTAGCAAATATTTACTTCTTTCCTACTTAGATTTACTAATTCTATATTCAGACCTCAGACCTCAATTACCAACATTAATGTGGATTAAAAACATTAAGTTGGGCCTTGAAAGACAGATCAAACTCATAAGAGTGGGGTTTCAGAAAATGCTTATGTTATGTATTGTAAGTGCCTCTGAGTAAGACACAAAACAAATGAAGTGGCCAAAGTGGTAAATTAAGAACAGCCAAGTGCTGATCAGTTTGGGCTGTGGCTGCTTTGCTGGTTTATTCAATTACCTTTAACAACAACCACTGTTTTGAGCCAAAATCCATTTTTCTTGTAAAATACTAAAACTGAATTTTGGACTTGCCCAGCCACTGTCAATGGGCAAAAAAGTTTTTTTTTTTTTATGACCAATAATAACAATAACAACAACAACAACGACAGCAACAATAACAACAACAACAATGATCTTATAACAAACTTTTCAAAACAGTTGCAAAGGAAAAAAACAGCGAGAGGAATGAAAGAAACCTCATAACACTTCCATGGTAGTCTGTGACTTGGCCATGCTCCATGAGGCTGAGACACTGGTTCATTCATGTGGGAGAGACTTCCGACAACATGTTAGCCTTCTCGGAAAATGAAAGGGAGAGATCGATTACACTGCCTTCAGTGGAATAAAACAAATTCACTGTTGTCACCTGTGTTGAAACATGCCAACATAATCATTTCCCAGATACTCATTCTTGGAAACGGGAGTGTTTTGTGCCTAGCTTGTATTTCACTGCATTTTGCATCATATGTAAGTATATATCATAAGTTTGTTGTTATTGATTGATCCATGCAACAAATTTGGAACATTTACAACACAGCAACTGTGACAATTTAATGGGAACATCAGCAGTAGATGTTGTAGACTGAGCTTTTTCAGTGCAGTCATACACTGTTACCTTAAGTGAAATTGGTTGATGTAAAACTCAAACACTTCATCTAAACTCAATTTACTGATACTGGCATTTACTGGACTGAAGCTAGAAATTACTTCCATGGAATCATACAGTACACTGTGTTATCTCTTAAGATTATGCTGGGAGAGATGCCCCGCTCACTCACCTGATAGAGTTTCAAACATAAAAACAAGGCAAAAACATAAAAACAAACCACAAAACCAATAAAAAATAATTACATACAAGCAAGACAATAACAGTTTCTTAAGTGATTAAAACATGATAAATATTTAGCCAGCCGGAATATGTTGAGAAGGTGTTCCTAAATCAGTGGCTTTGTGGTAAATAATCTGCCACGAAAGTGATCACACAACAAAATTTAAGAACAGGGATTGGGTTCTTGTTTGTAGAAGTTCTCTTTTGGTTTGTCAGTGAGCCACTCGAGAACAAAAAGGGTCTTCTTTGTTAGCTTTTTGTGTAAAGCAGTGGCCTTGTAATTGTGAAACCTCAGGTTCTGTTTCCCCCTCAAAGTGTCTGCCCTGTGGGTGTGTTCTGAGGAAAAAACACCACATCTTTATTATGGTATTTCTTGATAATGAGATCTCTGACACAATATCCACAATAATGTAGCCTTATGGCAAAAATGAGATTCTTCAGAAAATTGGCACCGTCTCCTTACAGCATCATAAAAATGTTTGTTTCTCTCTGGAAACTGGGTTACCGCAACAGCAATTTCAACCTGGAAGAGTGCACTCAGTAGAGCGGAGATATCTGCCAGGTGTGAGTCCTCCTCTCTGGTGCTTGGACCGGAAAAAACAGGGGAGTTACCACTCAGTTGCCGTACAAAACAGGTTTTTCAAAGGTTTTGAATCACCACAACCATGAGAGGTCCTTGTTCATACAATCAGAACTGTGCACAAAAAATATAAGCCTGATAGGCCCGTTAATATGCAAGATTAGCTGTGGACAGATAGGCCTACACAGGCAAACAGATACATGGATTAACACACACAACCAAACTCAATATCCCCTCCAGGTACATCCTAACATTTCTGCCCACACTTCCATGGTAGTCTGTGACTTGGCCATGCTCCATGAGGCTGAGACACTGGTTCATTCATGTGGGAGAGACTTCCGGCAACATGCTAGCCTTCTCGGAAAATGAAATGCATGGTTACAAATGTGGCATATTCAATGGCTTCAATGGAATAACAAGCTCGTTTTTGTCACCTGTGTTAAAACATGCCAACATAATCTTTTCTCAGATACTCATTTATGGAATCGAAAGTGTTTTGTACCTAGCTTGTATTTCACTGTATTTTGCATCATATGTAAGTATGTATCATATGTTTGTTGTTATTGATTGATCAATGCAACAAATTTGGAACATTTACAACACAGCAGCTGTGACAATTTAATAGAAACATCAGCAGTAGATGTTGTAGACTGAGCTTTTTCAGTGCAGTCATACACTTTGTTACCTTTAGTGAAATTGGTTGATGTAAAACTCATACACTTCATCTAAACTCAATTTACTGATACTGGCATTTACTGGACTGAAGCTAGAAATTACTTCCATGGAATCATACAGTACACTGTGTTATCTCTTAAGATTACGCTGGGAGAGATGCCCCGCTCACTCACCTGATAGAGCACATATGTAATATCAAGGCTAAGTCCTTACCACAGCGCCCGGGCTCAGCTCCAAACTGAGCCCTTTGCATCCCCTCTGTCTCCCCTGCCTTTAATGTCTCTCTGTACTATCACTATCAAATAAAAGCAGAAATGTCACAAAAAAAACTTTAATAAAATGGCTGAAATTTCTGATCCTGACGAAGACAGACTCAGTGACCATTGTGGCCCATGACCAGGAGTTTTCTACCATGGAAACGGTCAGCAAATGTATGATTGCTTTTAGTCATAGATCTATGTGTAAAGTGATTTCTGTTTTTAAGGACAGCTCTATTTTATGTATTTCATCCACTCAGCAAATGGCAATTTAGTTGGAGGACATGTAAAGTGAATCAGTCGATAAATATAGATACAATATGTGTGCAATATGGCAAAGTTTATTAATGCATATCAAGTCCTGGTCAGGATTCCACAAATATCCATTTTCAGTCTCTTTGGTTTTGCTTTCTGAAGAATAACCCCCTCCAGCTATAAAGATTACACTGTCAAGATGACGTCATCTGACATGCCGCTGGAGTTGCAGGAATGTGTGTGCCGAGCCGCTGATTGGCTCACCAGGGGGAAGGGGTTGGCACTCATTAATAAAAGCATTCAACAGATGAAATGTCAAGCCAAATCAGCGAACAGTCTTCAACCAAGACAGAGCTTGCAGAAAAGATCAAGACCAGAGAAAATAAGGTAAGATCACCCTTTCTACATCATCTCAGCCAAAGACAGAGTGTAAATACACAAGGCAACATGGTATAAAAATATGACTGTACAGATCAATGTCTCTATATTGGTAGATTCAAACAAAACTTTGCACATGGCTTGACAAGGGTCTGCAGCAATAGGAACTTATTTTTTAGCATATTTTTTCATAATTCATATAAAGAAAGTCCATAAAACTTCTATTTATTATGTGAAAACATGTGCAACGTGTGCTTGCTTATTATGGAAGTAGATCATAGCAAGGTCATAAAAAATTGCATTTAAGTCAACTGTGGGCCTGTGCTAAGAGGAGATTAAACTTCAGTTCTTTAATGGAAAGTGTTATTTCTCGGTCTTAGTTTTATATGGAATTAACTGAATTTTGTCTGTAGACCACCTGCTAATGCTAAAGTTTCCTCCAAAAAATCATGGCATGTTGTTAGACAAAATACTAGTGTAGTCATGGCAACCATGACTCATTCAGAGCCACACCTTAGGAGGGGAGCAGGGGACAGAGTACAGACTGATCATCCTCAACACTACACACCCTTCCTCTGTCTGTCTTTCCACTGATATCAGCATCAAAGTAAGCCACGTGCTAAATGTCATTATTCTCTTGTGCTTTTTTTTTCATGGATTGAGACTAATGTATAGGCAAAATCTAGAGTGCTAAAATGTAATTCCACTAATAATTGGACACACTGAACACTGGCAGACTATAAAGATGACTTTATTGACAATAAATGAAAACTATATTAGGCTTATGGTAAGAATATAAATTGAGTTGCAGTACTGACATTTTTTCTCTTGTTGTCATTTACTTCAGTTCTTGTTATTTAAATGCTGGATGTGCATTCTCAACTGGCATCCTGCAATTATTGACCACAACAATAATAACACTCAAGTAATTTCTAATAAATACCAGTATACCTGCATCGAGTTTGGATGAAATCGTAGAGTTTTACATGAACCTGTTTCACTTACAATAACAATGTGTGTGATTGCACTGAAAAAGTTCACTCAACAAAATCTACTGATGATCAGTTCCTTTGGGTTTTAAACAGAGTCAACTTGTTGCTTTAATCAATCAATAATAATAATAAACTTGAGATACAAGATTATGTACGATGTAAAACGTAGTGAAATACAAACTAGTTAAGCACATCCCCCTCTCCATGAACATATGAGTATCAGGGAAAAGATTATGTTAGCACTGTTGCACACAGGTAACAAAAGTGAGCTTGTTATTCCAGTGAAGCCGGTGTAATCGATCTCCCTCAACAATCTCACCATTGTTTCCATGCTTTTTGTTTTCCCAGAAGACTGAGAGTTCTCCTAACGTGATGCCTATAGTTGGAAGCATGTCAACCATGATACCCAATCATGTCCTGAGAGTTGGCCAGAGTATCCGAGTAGACTCAGCTGAGGAGACGCTGAACAAACGGCACGGCCTCATTGAGCCCACCAGTGATCCCAGTGACTCTGACCTTGACATCTCTCTGGATAACCTCAACCAGCTGATCCTAGAACTGGATCCGACATTTGAACCCATCCAGGTCAACAAAAGTCCTTCATGCACCAGCCCCCCAACAGGTATTGCACAGCAAGAAACACACAGTAAAATATGTGAATGAGGTGCTTTGCCTAAAAGAGATTCCATTCCTTCTGTGCACCCAATTCAAATGTGCTGCCTTTGGTAAGAATACCAAACAGCATTAAAATTTACTCATTTAATAGCGAAAACCTGGAAATCATTTGAAAGATCCTCTACATCTAAAAGGTTTAATGTACAGGCCAGGCACCTTGTACAAGCTTCCTCAGTAAATTTTCACAGGTGTGGCAGAGAGCACATTAAAATCAGAGTCAGCCACATAACAACCATTGTACAAACAGCCTGCGGCTTTGGAAATTCACAATTTCACATTGGGTTACCACTTTGGCTGCTCTGCCCAGACTAAGTAGCGCAGGCTGCACATCTCAGGTTAAGACAGAGAAGTCAGCCGACCACTCACTGTTGTTCACATCAGTCAGTGTGCAACAAAATTCATGTCATAAATAGACATAAATGGACATTTTGTAGCTGATACTATATTGGAAAGAAGGTGGTATGTTAAATCTGTGTAAATGTAAGAGTTAATTTTCTTATAATGCATAAAATGTTAAAGCACCAAGAAAACCTACATCAGCTTATGTGCCGTACAAATATGTAAAGGATTCATTGTGAGAACACTAAAAGAAAGTTGGAAAATGTGTGGGTGTTGTTGGTGATTTCTGTTGTAACAGACTTTACAGTAATAAGACTCACAGGCAGAGTTCCCCTCTCTGCCAAAGTATTAGTCATCACTGTGTAACATGAGTTGCCGATGTCTGGGCCACCCCTCTGGCTCATGTACTGACCACAGGTTACACACTTTTCCTGAGGGCTTAAACTCATTCAATAATGCCATTCAATACAGGGAGGCAGAAAGAGCCTACAGACAGCAGTGAACAAGAACAAGCTGAGACTCCTCTAGCTGATTTTATATCATCACACCAGCAGAAATGCAGCATTCAAGGCATTTAGAAGAAATGGCCTGGGTTGGGACTATGAGCAAGCAAGTACATGCATGACATGAAGAAATGTGAAGGTCTTAATCAGGAGAGTTATAACTCTGGTGTGTTTACACACTGAGGCCAAGCCCATCTTGCTAACCCTGAACCAAGCCACAGAGGAGAAAAAAGATTACGCTCCTGTAGGTGTGTAAGTAAAGGCACACGTCTCTCTAACATTTCAATTCCACAAACTGAACTGATCTCACGACAATAGAATGCTGATGTTATTTTTTGTGAGAGGGGGATGGGGTGAGGGGGCGTTTCACATCCTCTTAATGGTGCACCATGTCGTTCTGACAGATGTGTTTACACGGGCAGAGCCTGCAACTATACATGAAATTCTTTCAATTATTCTACCTCATTTTATAATAAATCAAAATATTTAAATAGCAAAAATGTATGTAAATAAAACTTCAGTAACCTGTGGACTAATTTTCCCCCGATGAAAGTTTTTTAAAAATATATTTTTTACAAACAATACATTCTATACACTGTTTACTTTTCTGACTTCCTTTAAAACTATACACTGCATCTTTAAATGACTACATGATCATTTCCACAACATCCTCTTTCAGTGTTTTTACTCATGTTTTCCTCTTTACCTTTAGATGACTCCAACTCAGATGAGGATGTCTCTAAGTGTGTGCTGGTCCCTAGAGGATGTGCTCCTTGCTCCTCACCCTCCTCAGTCCCATCAGCCCTGTCACCCAGTATCCCCATCCCTGTATACAGTGGACGTAGCTACAGCCCTCATGGCTCCGTGGTCTTCTCAGAGTCTCCTTCATCCTCCCGCCCCCCACTGCCTTGCGGTAGTGTTCCCCGGCAAAATCTTTCTCCAAGGAATGACGTTACCTCCCACGGATCCCTGCGGCTGTCGCACCCCAACAGGAACAGTACCACCTCACTCCTCTCCACATCCCCAGGCTCAGACACCAGCTACATCATGGGCAGGTAGAACTAGTCCAATTCAAACCGTTAATGAACAGTTAACAAGCTACGAGACTGCACAACAAGATGGGATTGAATGGGATTAGCACTGAAGGGTTCACATGACCCTTTTCTGTTACGTTATGGGTAACTGAATCAACATTTATGAACATCTGCAACTCTTCCCTGAATTTACAAGCAAGAATGTATGGTGTCATATCAGCTGTATAGCTACTCCTCTGACTATGAATGACTGTGGCCTGAGATGTTGGAGATTTTACATTGAAAAGTACATTTTATGAGAGCAGTTAAAGTCATAAACCCCGAAATGTACCCACATCCACAGAAAACCACAATGAGCTCTGTTTTTCCATCTTTTTAAAATTCTCCTTGGAGTCATAAATAAGATGTTTCAAATTAGAGGTCAAGACAAACGCTTCCCTTGTTTGTGCAATTAGGGAACCACAGTTAATGTTTACTAAACTAAACTATCCAAGGGCATATTTGAATGGAGAATTTAGTGGCATTTCCTTATGTTTTATAGACACCAAGAAACAGCTGGAGTTTTGATCTGGCCTGATGCAACCTATTATCTTCTCCCTTGCATAGCTGCCTGTCCTTGGCCAGTGAAGATGCGGATTCTCCAGAGTCTCTCCTTACTCGCACACCTGGCCCCTTCAGCGATGGGTCCCGAACACAGCCCTTTGATACCAGACAGAGCCCAGACAAACCCTGGCCAACAAAGCCTTCACCGGTGGGACAGTTCCAGGAGCTCCACTGCAGAGGATCACAAAGCAGCCCTGCCTCATTGGCGGGTTCCTTGACGGATATCCCTGTGCTGCTGGTCAACGGGGCGCCAGAAAAACACCTTGGCCACAAGACTTTAACACCAGAGATGGCCTTCACACAAACCATCAAGATGTCCGGCACTAAACCATCTTCTCCGCAGAGTGAGTCTTGAAGTTCGGTTGTACAGATGGCCAGCTTATGTCTGTTGCTGAAATTGAGACACAACATTGGACTGTTGTCTGCAAACTGAACCACCTGTCATGCTGTATTTTTCTTTACTGTTTAGGTTTCCAAGCCCATTTCAGTGGCAGTCAGCCGTCAATGAAGTTTGTCATGGACACTTCTAAACTCTGGTTCTGCCCACATTTCAACAGAGCAGAGGGTGAGGCTCTAATGATACCAAATGTCACATAAATAATTTGGGACCCAGCTTTGCAAAAATCTTGGTGATTTTCGTGTTTTAGCCTACCTTTGTCTAATTAATTGAAGGGTGCCATGCTCCATGGGTCTTTTCTAATGAAACCTGTTCAATATCCAACTGGAAAATGCCAGCACTAAGTATGCTGAGAGTGAGTCACTGTAGAACTAATTTACATTTGAAATTCACATTAAACTTTTTTCTTTTTTTTTAAAGGTTGTGTTGTAGAGTAGGTGTGGTCATACTTATGCAACTGTCTCTGAGCTGATATATGATGTGTCATCAATTCTAGCCGAAGCCCTGCTGAAAGACAAGGAGCCTGGAAGCTTTGTGGTGAGAGACAGCACGTCCTACCGAGGCAGCTTTGGACTGGCTATGAAGGTGGATCAAACTTCTTCCAACTTCTCCCCTTTAAGCCATCCAGGTAACCCTTTACTTGTCAGTATAAGATGGTTTGGGGTTTGAAACTACCTTATGACTCCTTTAGAAACTTAAATCATCATAAACAGCCTCAGCATATTTAGGTCAGTACAGATACACATTTAACAACAGATGGTCTTGAGTACTGGTTACCCACATCAAGCCCACCGCGTGTCTCTCCCACACCCCAGACAAGATGATCTCCACAGGCCTCCCACACTGGCTGACCGCATTCCCAGTCCCAACCGTGCATAGATTGCTGTCCATAACACACATATAAAGTGTGTTACATTTGTGTGTGACAAAAGAACTTCCCTCTCTTACACATTTTACCCTTAAATGCATAAGCACATGGAACCTACACTCTTCCATGACTGGCTCAAAAATGACCCATATTAGATTCAATGTAGATTTCAATAATTTTGTTTGTTTTCTTTGTTTGTTTGTTTGTTTGTTTTGTTTTTACTAAATTATATGAAAGAAACATATTTGGTGTGCTTAAGAATGACTTATCTTTTGAAATTTGGTTGTGTAACAAATTTTAAAATGTAGATGTTGTACTAGTTGATAATAAGTATACTTTAAGCACCTACTATATGGGCTGTCAAACTAATTTACTTACTTACTGGCCAAAGGATAGTGAAACACATGTCACTGTAAGCATCTCTCTCTAATTGCTTTATTATGCCAACAACACATCCACAAAACTTATATTAATCCTAATGTCAATGAAATGGCCCCACTATACCTTTTATTATACTTTTCATTATAGATCAGTGGCCGGCACCATGAATTTTAGCAATAATCTGCAGTCAGATAAAGGATAAATCATTTGAGCAGACTAGACTAGTGGGGCAGGCAACCAAGAATATGTTGTCAGACAAATATTACACAAGGCAAATAAATACAGTTTGACTTCTGGTGTTGATGGATGCCCATACAACTATGTAGAGCCACACAGCTGTATTTAGGCCTGTAATCGAGCCATACACATAACAAATTACATGTGTGTAATCCAAACTGTCCATGCTGTGGAACTAGCTGGCCACATATGTATACAATTTCCAAGTGCACATGAATTTTTACAACAAGCAGAAACAAACACACAAATTCTGAAAAGGCCAGCTAACCTTAGCCAGCATATATGACAGTGAAAGCCTGTGTCCTAACATGAAACATTTTGCCGATAAAATCTTAAATCAGCTCTCAATCCCAGGACAAGTGACCATTTGCCCTGCTCCCCTCCAACACCCATGTCAGCAGCCCTGACCCCAACTACTACGATTACCAACATTCTCAGACAACAACCTGAACACAGCATAGCACAGTGCTGCTGCAAACATCTGCCAACATACCAGATCTGAAAGGATTTGCCCAACCATGCTTACGTGAATGGGCATGTCTGTGGACATCCAGCTATCTGTGGCGAGGCAGGAGACAGTGCTGTCATATTTTCCACCCGCAATGCACACATTGTAAACACAAAAGAAAACCAACTGTTTATGGTGCTGTAGGCAATCACAGAAATGAAGCAATCTTGAGGCTGGCTTCATTTGCAGATTTGTCCTTTTTTGCCCCTTCCCTGACTGTTATGCCCCTCTTTTCTTTTTCTTTCATAACAGAAGAGGGCAGTTCAGAGCTCATCAGGCACTTTCTTATTGAATCATCAACCAAAGGTGTGTGCATCAAAGGATCTTCTATTGAACCATACTTTGGTAAGTACAAGGCTACAACAACTACCTAATCACACATCTAATTATGCATTATCTTTCAAACTCACTTACAGCTGAGTATGAGCACACATCCTGATCTACAGTGTTGAGTCAGCTATGTCTGACCTCTTGGGACGTGGGTGGGCAGCACTGGGTTGGTCCTTGTTCTTTTTGAGGCCTCTTAATGGGTATGAGCTCACAGGGTGTGTTCTCACACTCAGACATTATTCCTCTGATTCTATCCTGGTCCTCCACGCTCTTATCAGGGCCTGTTTGAACATGTGAGAATGAGACATATTTGATTGTGTAAGGTGCTGCTCTGAACTTGTGATGTTTGAATATTTTGCTTGGCCCTCAGTTCGAAAGTGTGCCTAAGGCTACAAAAAAATAAATACAATGAAAATTGTACATCTAGTCTTAATATCGGTACTATTCTTAGTAAACCTGGATCTTAAAAGCAAAATTATGTCCGATACAAAACATCTACCCAAAATATGCAAAACACTCGTAGAAAATGTGGTGTTTAGGAACAGACTCAAACCATTAGCCAAATGTTTGCAAATTTTGGCAGTGGCCGGCAAGTTTGTCTATTTTACTAGCCACTTTGGCACTCCTACCATGATCTGAAAGTCCAAAAACATTTTGTTGGCTAATATTGACACTACTGGGTGTATTATAGAATGTGTCATATACTACTGTGGTAAAGTATTAGACAATATAAGCTTCTGATAACCATTGTTAAACCCAACCTGTTGTTTGTCCTCTTCACAGGTAGTCTCTCTGCACTTGTCTACCAACACACCATTACTGCTTATGCTTTGCCGTGCAAATTACTGCTCCCAACCAAAGGTAAGCTTTTTGTGTGAGACTGTTTGTGTGTGTGTGTGTGTGTGTGTGTGTGTGTGTGTGTGTGTGTGTGTGTGTGTGTGTGAGAGAGAGAGAGAGAGAGAAAGAGAGACAGAGAGTATATGTACTGATTTATTAAGTGCCAATGTATAAAAATGTTAATGTATTTGTTACCGATATGTAGGCCGCTGACTTCTTATCCTGTGTGTGACTGCATGTTTAACATCACATACATACAGAGAGAGAGAGAGAGAGTATGGATGTGAATATGAAAACCTAAGCATGTTTACTCTATCCACAGAGCTGTGCACAGAAGAGAAGGCAAATGACAACACATCATCAGTGGACAACAATAAAACCGGTGAGATAAAGTTACAAGCTAAAACTACATCAAAGAACCATATTCTTCCCTCCTCATGCACATTACGGTACAGTCACCGCAACGTATTTCAAGCTAAACAACAACCTGTTCTGGCTAAAGCTAAGGTTAGCTCCCAGCATTTACGGCCCGTCAGGTGGCAGTGAGGTGTGGTGGCTCGGTGGCTCCCTACCTGGGCTCACCTCAGGTCCTGTAGAAAGTTCCAGAGGCTCTCCAAATCACAGACACTTTCCACTTCAGTGTTTTTAAGGCCACAAACGTTAGCGCACTGCTGTCTTCACCCCAACTAGCAAGGAAACCTGACCACAAAAAATGTCTTGTTTTCCTTGAGCTGCAGTCATTGTCTTTATCATGTGAGTGTGAAAACGTTTGGGAAAATCTGTTTTATTTTACTTTATAAATATATATATATTTTCTGAATAATGTTAAGTAGTGGCAGTTCACTTGTTTTCTTGCAATACGTCTCCATTCAGGCTCCTCACCTGTCAGGCCGCGCGCCTCATTAATTATGGAGCTCACTCGAGCCCTAAGAGAGAAACGCCCACAAGTGCTCTGATTGGTCGTAACATTTGTCGGTCTATTGATGCCCGTTAGTCCTCACCCAACCAAAACTAACCTTAACTTACTTTGGGATTCATAACGATCAATCAATCAATCAATCAATCAATCAATCAATCAATCAATCAATCAATCAATCAATCAATCAATCAATCAATCAATCAATCAATCAATCAGTCAGTCAATCAATCAATCAGCCAGTCAGTCAGTCAAATTACACACATCTCATGATACAGTTATCCATTGAAGTATGTCTTGGACACTGTAAATACATGCACTTGTTTTTTTGTAACATGGCCTATCCAAGATACTGGAGGCTGAACCACACCCGCTCATCTCTAAATACATAAACTGTTCATGGGAAATATCTGTGTGGGAGCGACAAGTGCATTGACCAAAACATCATTTGTGCACAATGAGCATCCACTGACTATTTCCCACAATGCTAACTGGTTTAACGTCTGTCTTAACTATAGCTTGCAACTTCGTCTACCTGAATGCTGTCCCCACTGAGATGCTGACAGGCCCCTGCGCTGTGCAGAAGGCAGTGACCGCCACCCTTAACAAGGACCCCAGTGCCATCTCACCCACCATCGTCAACATGAAGGCGTCATCAAAGGGTGTAACACTGACAGATATTAACAGAAGGTAAGACAAGCCAGTCCGGAAGTCTACTGCTTAGATTTGACATAGAATCACAATATTATAAGGAGTAAAACTTGATTTATTTAATTGCAGTGTCATCTTTTCAGTTCTTACACATTTTTGTGAGTTTGCCTCTAACAATCCTCACCATTTCCCCCCAGACTCTTCTTCAGACGTCATTACCCTGCTAATCTGATGAGCTATGGTGGTGAAGATCCAGAAAAACGACTGTGAGTAGCTTTGATGGGATTCCATCCAAAATTCCTACCTATCCACTTTGGAAAAGAATAATTTCACCTGATTCGTACTAGTTAGTGTTATAAAACTCATTCTTTTATAAGGTTCTTATGAAACTCATTGTTAAACTCACTCATTGTACTATTCTTATATAATGCTCATAATAACTAACATTTGTATTACATAGAGAGTTTTTCATTCATGCTGGTAATAATTTTGTCAGTGCAGGTGTCACTTTTTGCTCTTGAAAAAAGCACCAAACCTCTGTACCCAGAAAAAATTATTTGTGCAAGCAGAGGATATGGAAGCCTCACCTCGTTCAAATTTCACCTTTTTAGTCACTGAACCTCCTGTTTTCTATTTCTCTCACAGGTGGCTGAAAGGTTCCAGTTTCCGAGCAAGGTACTTTACAACATTTTAACCCTTAACTCATCAGCACTTCTCTAGACTATATATTTACATTTTATGACTCATGCATGATCGCTGAAGTACTTTCAATGCTCGCCAGGATCATTTACTCACTGCACATTATTAAGTTGTATGCTTCCTTTAAGTATTTTATATGTGCATTAATATATGCAAATAAACAGCGATGTAGATCTAATCTGTCATTGTTCCAACAGGATGTTCGGCTTTGTGGCTAAAGGTGCAGAGGCTGGCAAGGGGAATGTGTGCCACATTTTTGCAGAGTATGACGCCCTCCAGCCTTGTGACAAAGCCATTGAATGTATACGGGCGGCCGGAGCCAAGCCATAGACATGCAGCCAGTCCAGAGAGGCTGCTGGGCTGAAATGACTTCAGACAGCAAGGGCTCCTGTGGCCCTGCATTGACTGTTACCACTGCTGTTGTTACACTGGACAGGTGGAATGGCTCATCAGATTACAATCCAAACATCTGTGTTGATGCAATACTTATTATTTGACGCTGGCATCCACGTATTTGTGTTTAACTATGAAATGATGGAAGCCAGTGCCTAACGTAAAGGATGGGATGTAATTCATTTGATTTGTCTTACCATAGCGATCCAATTCACCCGAGGGAGCTGGCTTTGCTGATGTAGAATGATTCACATGGAGAGTGAGCTATAAGTCTGTTAAGAGCTAAAACCTTGATAAGAAACATGGACAGTTCTGTTATTAGACTCAGAGAAATCCTACTGTCATGTCACTTATTTTCATTTCATAGCAGAGACTGTTCACCTATACCTGCTGTATGCTTCAGAATGTATTTAATATAATGCACTATGTGTAACATTTCTATTCTGTATATTCATGCACTTTTTAAAAAAATGTGGTGTTGATAAACTATAATAAACATGTTGATATGTAGTTTGTACGTCTGTGTGATCTCTCTCTCTCTCTCTCTGTGTGTGTGTATATATATATATATATATACACACACACACAGAGAGAGAGAGAGAGAGAAAGAGAGAGAGAGAGACAGGACGAGGGAGTATTTTCTCTCTCTTTACTACGAAACAAGGCTCGCCTGTAAACAGCAAAGAAGCGCTTGTGGTGAAATGTTCTATCTTGTATGAAAACCCATATCACAGTGGTAAACCTTTCACAACAGCTTTTCATGCTAATAAAAACACGCCAGACTGCACATTGTTTTTATTTTAAATGATAAATTGTTAGATAAAAGCATAATGCTTCATTCTGAAGTTAAAGAGCTCTCATAATGAAAAAGAATAATGTAGTTCTCCATGAAGCAAAGCAAAATAAAGCACAGGAAGAACTGCATAGGTCATATGTATATATATATATATATATCTATATATATCTATATATCTATATCTCTCTATATATATCTATCTATCTATATCTATCTATATCTATCTATCTACATATATAGATAGATATAGACAGATATAGATAGATATAGATATATAGTATATATAGTATCTTTTTTACATATTCATAGGCACCCAAACGCAATGCACAATAGTTGTTTTCTTGATTTTAATATCTTTGGTGCCAACTCAAAACTTTGCATAAAAACTGTCTTTTTTTGAAGTTGTACAGATAGCATGTGTTGCACACCACAACCCCCAAGGTGAGCACTGAAGATACTGCAGTGTTAACTATTTACAAATACTGCCCTCTTCTGGTTAAGACAGGTAATCTAAATTCTCTGAGACACATGGTGAGAGTTAAGAGCCTCACTGCTGTTAAGTTCACAGTGAGCAGTTTTGGGGATAATGCATCGTAAAATGTACATTATCAGATTGAGTTGCCACAAAACAAAAATCCCCCACATAGAGAATGAACTGCAATAACAAGGCCCCACAAGGCACAAGCGTTCTGGAAATCTCTCAGTACTGAGGTTCCTCTGAGACTCTGCAGTGCAAAGCATTTACAGACAGAAAGTTGACAATAATACACCCTTAGATAGTTCACAGTAGCTTATAGTGATCTGTGACAGCACACCTCCATTTATCTATATCAATCTCTGCACTCTGCCACCTGTCTAAATGTTAGTTGATTAGAATAAAATGCTGCGGTTAAGCAGAATCATTGATATTAATCTTTTTCGAACAGTGACACGCCATATTGCACTGATGATGGTGTCGAGAGACACGTTTCCTTTGATCTTGAATGAAAATACAGAGATATGTTGACAAATTAAATTAATCTGAGTTATCTTCTATGATATGTATAGTTTTGATATAGTATATTTGCTGTGGATTTCTGAGGGTAATTGCTATAAAAAAAAGGCCCCATACAATTAGCACATAAGCCTGAAGAGCACGCTTATGCGGTCAGTCATGTTTTTGTGAAATGAAGCGCAGTTTTAACCCTTGGGTAATGCCAAGTCCTTGATGAGACATTCACGAATGAGGCTTGATTGTTGTAATGGAGTTTTAGCAAGTCATCTGGCTGAAATGCTTTCATAATCATATTAAGTTAAGCATGACGGGACGGCAAAATCCCAGATGGCAACGGTACAGTTATTTCTGTATTTATTTATAAAGTTATTTCTGTACTGCATCACCAGTATTGCCACGACCAGGGGCAGTGGGGTGACAGAGTTACTGGGTGATGGTGGGGATGCTGCGGGACCTCTTCATGATGAGACGCACCTCCACGTCAGGGAGGCTGTCCTGCTTCGTCTGGGCGCAGCCCTCGTCTGCTGCAGCCATGTGCAGGTCGAAGCGCAGAGACACCGACTTCTTACGCAGCTTGGGATTCCCTTTGAAGAACGAACCCTCCCACTGTTTAATCACCTTGTCAATCTTTTCTGTCCTGGTAGACAGTAGAAGACATAAGACAAAAAGTCAGCATTAATGATAACCTATAGTATTCAAGTGGAAAAATTAATTCAATGAATAAGTAGAAGGCTTCAGGCCTGAACTAGCTGGAACATCTTATTACAATAGAACACACCAAAACTTTCCTGTAAAGCACCAGATACATTAAAATATCATTGTTTCTGAACCAAAAGTATGTGGCATATTAACATTTAGACTTATAGCCAATGTGGCAGAGTCTGTATCTGTATGTATTGTTTGCTTTGTTTGTGTTGTTAGCCACCAAAACTACTTGGTTGAGGTTAGGAAAAGGTTCATCGTCATGGTTAAGGCTCTCACTTGACACATGACTTGAACCTCACTTTGCAAAAGCAAAGTCCTTTTGACTGTGCCAGCCTTAACCCCACCTGCCTCCCAAAGCATTGTTTTTTGCTTGCTTTATACTATGTCACGAAATTTGAAAACATGATGTTTCAATGTATCCTTGGTTTGCAGAAATGTAAAATGCCTTAATTTTTCCCTGGTGACTAAGCTTGTTCTGAAAGCATTTTTTTTAATGACACCAAGGATGCCAAGGCACACAAAAATCTAAAACAAGCATATGCTGAATAATTTTTATCTACAGGCTGATGAACTGTATATATGGAATTAAGATGAGGCATGGTCTGCTTTAGTAAATGGGACGAACTGCTTACAGCGCATCTCACAGCTTACGTGAGCACTGAGGCCCTCCCAAAAACACACACCAACTATTTTCACACACCTAAATAACAGCGGTCTGGCATAATTATCCTCATGTGTGAAGGAAAGTTCAGAGAACGACAATTGAAAACAGGCCACTCAGACGCCTGATGACTTGTAGCTGAAAGCATTTAAGCCATGCCCTCTGGGCTGCCGGGTGTCTGTGTTGATGTGCATGCGTGTGTGGTTGCATGGATGATTGGACATGTACATATGTGTGTATGTGTGCACAACTTTGTGCATGTGTTATATGGGTTACAACACCTGATGATGCGTACAATGAATTCCACCCATGTCTGATCCAACAGTGACAAGCGCCACACCCTGAAGCACGGCGCCTGTCATTGTACAGGTAGACAGGTATTTCCACATCAAACACAAGCCATTAAAAGGCTGCTCCCAAAGCAAAAAAATTCCCATGCAGCACCATGATGAATTACTCATGGGAAATTATGCAGCCAAATAAGCGCTTCATGCCTTGCAACTTGTTGAACATGCAAAGGTAAATCCTTTGAAAGCTTGTACATCTTGTCTGTTGGACGAGACATCACCAGGGTGGGACTTGGCATTTCCATCTAATTGTCTATGCCGTCACGATGTTATGAGTCAATTAAAAGCCACTCAGCTAAAGACTGTGTAATTGTTAAGGGTTCTGGCTTTAGGACATGTAATACCAGCTTGCTCATCCCGGTCGCCCTGGAAAATATCACGCTGAAATCATATTGAAATAAGAGGTTACAGGGTTCCCACTCTTTTAAGAAAATAAGTTCTAGGATTTTTCAAGTACATATTCAATGACTTATGTTTATGTTCACTGTTGCTCACTGAAAGAGATCTTAGTATGGTTCAAAATGGACCAAGTGAGCAATTCTTAAGCTACACATTGTCAACACATTGTTTGAGAGTTGTTTGAACATGTTGTTCAAGTGTAACAAACTTTACAAATTAACAATGTGTTGACAATGTGCAATCAACATGCTCTTTACAAACAAATGCTATCAAAGTGTCAGGTTTGCATGTTTTTGAGCTGTTGGGCCTTCCATACACATGTGACTCCAGTACGCCAACACACCATAGCTGGGTATGAATGAGCAGTGAAATGGGGCATCAGCAGCTGAAAATGGGAAATGTGAGATGAACAAGAGATTTGAACGCGTAACCTCAGCCAAGCTTTATAAGTTCCTTGGATTTCACAAATAATTTCAAGACGTTTTATCAGTTTTTGTATTTTCCAGGTGTCTTCCGTGATTAGAAAAGTAGTCCACAAATTGCCAGGTTTACATCTACATCGAATAAGGAACACAAAAAAGGATATATTCCCACTTTCCTCTAATGTGGTATATCCATTGAGATCGTTTCTGAGTGATTTGGCAAGGTTTCCAGTACATCAGAGCTGAATCTGTTTTTGTGTTTGTCTGCAGTCAAAATAATTTACATTTGAAAAATTCAGTAGCAGCAGC
Source organism: Myripristis murdjan (assembly GCF_902150065.1). NCBI lineage: Eukaryota > Metazoa > Chordata > Actinopteri > Holocentriformes > Holocentridae > Myripristis > Myripristis murdjan. The sequence goes on from NC_043980.1 coordinate 35,292,641, forward strand.
TTTTTCCAAAAACAATGACACAGATAATGCACAGCATCAAATGGTTTTGTTGGTAACAATTTCCTGTTGAAGAACACCACCAAACTGTATCTGTTGGCCCACAAGGTGTATGAATTTGAGGTGGATAGATGCATTTTCCTGCTGTTCGTTGGCGGGAGATAGTTTCCAACAAAACTCTTCACTCCCTGGGGCTGTGGATTATGCAGGGTATCTGTGTCATTGTTTTTGGAAAAAGCTGAAACTGCTGAATTTTTCACGTTAATTTTTAATGGGTATCCGTTCCACAAACGGATACCCACCCAGCCTCATTGTACTGGAGTGCCAGGAGATGAGGTGGATCATGGCAGATTGGAAACATCACCAAATCACACCGAAATTATTGGGATGGATTGACTGCACTGCAAGGGTTAAGTTGGAAAATATATCTATGTCTGTTTTTTGGGAGAATAACGTCTTTGGCATATCAAAGTAAGTTGAAAAAGTATTTATTTGTGCAATATAGTGCATCTGAAAGTGACTCTCAAGCGAAAATGCATTCATGACAGACTTAAGCAGAGGTGCTGACACTGGGCCAGTAGAGGGTGAAGGGATCGATACGTACTCGATGGTGCCGTGACCCTCGGCACTCTCCCGCACCACGTGGCCCTGAAGAATCTCCTGAGTCTTCACAGTGGAAATCTGCAACTCTTTATCCTGTTCAGGCTCTGAACGAAGACATCAGCAAGAAATCAGAACAGGACATGACTGGATTATACTGTGTGTGCTGGGACTGTGTGTATGTGTGTGTGTGTGTGTGTGTGTGTGTGTCTTACCTGTTAGTATTACAAGGCTTTGCTGTCTGTGCAGAATGGAGTTCTTCTTCAGCCCATTTTCTGCCGGGTGGAGTGGAGGTATTTCTGGCAGGGGCTCAGACTTGGGTTCGTCGGGGGTCAGCGCAGGGTCACTGAAGCCGTTCTCCAGCCCGTTCTCCTTGGGTTCCACCACAGAACTCCTCCAGGGCCGCAGACTCATCAGCTGCCCATTACGGCTCATGTACCTGCAGGCACAGGGACACAGCACAGAGTGAGTATAGATGAAAGGAACGTAAATTGCACGTGTGTATATATGAATGGGTGTGTTCTGTATCATTCCATGAAACTCCTATATGTTAGGTCTTGTGTGCATTCCTGATGGATGAACCTCTAGCACCACAAACCTTTGGAGGACAAATCCATTTAAGCTGTATTATAGTACAGTAAAAGTAACAGAGTTCAAATCAAAAAGAGATCAAATACAGTTAGTTTGATTATCTATCTAATCAATGAACCACACTGCCAGTGTAATCTTTATGACAAAACTTAATTTTAAATTCTGGTGGAGATTCCTAGGATTCCAAAGATACCAAACATGTCCTGCTGAATTACAGGGAAATGTGTAAAAAATGATGCACAAGACATGTAGATATGTTTTATTTTATGTGATGGTGTTGCTATAAAACAATGACATGATGGTTTTTGAAAATTTCACCTTTTGTTATACAATATGGGGAAAAAAAGTCTACCTTTGAAACATTTAAGTGGAAACATTGGGGCCAATCAGAGTTTAAGGGATTAATCATGACTAAAATCGGGCCTTAACCAAATGGCTTTAGTTGATCTAAATTATGAAGGGAAAATAAGCCCTTAAATGGTTAACAATGGTAGAGTGCCTCAATATAATGGAAGTCATTTCCTTCTTCTCTTTATTTTTACTTTTTAAATTTAATTTAATATCTTGACAATGGAGACATTTTCGCTTAGTTTTCACAACCTGAAGACCAACCATGGTTGAAACATGTTGCCTCACTTTTGTGGCTCGACTTCTCAATACAACCTTTTGTGCCTATGGTATTTTATTTATGTTGAGGATATGCCATGCTTGAAAAAAATATGATTTTGTGTGAGCTAATACTTCAGCAAAGAGGACTATCGTGTGAACCACTGAATACAAATCCCAAATATCACATCCTGTCTTGTATTTACATCAAAAGCATCAGTCAAAGTCAAACTGTGGATATAAATCCCCTACTTAGGAGAGAGGAACAAAGCCGCAGCCAGAGTTGGGACTAGACGCAGACAGGATGTTTTGTAACATTAACAAAAGAGTCATAAAACCAAATTGCCTTCCTCAAACTATAAAATCACAATCATACGGCTGATGCAGCAAAGTGTTCAATTGAAAAGAGGGTTGATGTGAGCAGTCTGTCTGCGGTTCAGAACCCCTGTGAAGATAATTGAATGGTGTACCAGGGGAACGGAATATTCCCCAATAAAACAGCTTGATGCTGACGGGAAGTCAATTTACGGAACAGACAGATGGATCAAAACGGATGGATCTGGAACACCTGGATGTTGATCTGCTCACTTATTGTCAGATTCCGTTAAACTGTATGATTAAGGACAATGCTTCAGGTTTAGGCTGTGAATGAAGAATGGAAGAATGGCAGTGCTTTGGTAATTGTTGAGACAAGACAAGCATCCAGGACCTTTGCCAACAGCACCTTTATTTATTTATGGCTGTTATATGCAAATTTTCTGGAGAATTTCCAGCAGTTGTTCAACCATAATATTTTGACTGGGCGTTCACCACAACCTGAATGAGTACCAACTCGCAATTATTGTGGATTTTCATTTTCTATTCAGATAAGATCCCCATAATCCATAACAAAATGGCAGGCTTTGGCCATCTCTCTTAGTAGAAGACAGAGTGTCAAGAGATAAATTTAGCTGTTTTGACAACGATATAAAGGTAACAATTGTGAAATCTAGGTCTTAATTCTGTGATCCTTTCAGTGCTGTTTGTGTATGTCTTTCTACTAAAGAACAAGAGGTTTCTTAGTTCAGTGAGAGTGTGTGATTTCAGAGATTGTGTGCATGACAAAAACTGGTTGTTATTATGATCACTGTGATAATGTGGGACCCACATCAGAGAGTTATTCTAGCAAAATCACTTTTCAAAGTGCTTCAGGGTCTGTTGGCAGAACAAGAGTACACACACTTGTGCAAGCTAATACACGCATGCACAATTTGATACCTAAAACCAGCCAACTTTCCCAACTAATAGCTAAAGTTGAGCTTTCTATACAGGATGGCAGTGGCACTGAAACCACAGCATTCCAGCTCATGTCCCTCACCTGCCCTCTTCACGCTCCAGCAGCCGTCGGTAGGTGGTGATCTCTCGCTCCAGCCTCATCTTGGTGTTGAGCAGCTGGCTGTGGCGCTGCCGCTGGGTGGCCAGTCCGCCCCTCACCTGCTCCAGCTCGCTCTCCAGCCCAGCGATCACCTGGGACAGGTCATGCAGCTGGCTGGAGTACATCTGCTGGGTGTTCTGCAGGGAGCTCTCCAGGCCTTTCTCCTGCATGGGAGACAGAAGAATCGTCTTATACACCCCCTAACATGTTGAACTTTCCATGCTTCCATGATCTCCAATGTATTGATGATTATTGTATTTATTGTTTTATTTTTATCGTTTCAACTGCTTTTGTTGCATATTATACCAGTTGTTGCAAAAGTAGCATTATTATAATAATGAAAAACAAAGGTGTGCTGTTTTAGTAACTTTTTAGTAATTTTAACAAAATAATTCCATGCACTGTTAGATTTCTGAACAGACTTGTGAAAGTGTTAAAATTATTTCCCATCATGCATTTTCTCTACAACACACCTTATTGCACAGTTGTTGTCTGCATTGGTTAAATGGATACAAAAACATTGCATGTACCTACTTTTGAAACACTTTGTATATTCAATTTACCTGCTTATATTCCTGTATAAATTTATTTTCCCCTGATTCATCCTATTATTTGCTGCCTCAACAACCTAATTTTTCCCACAGGGATCATAAAGCTTCATATCGTCTTGTTTTGCCTGCCTTGGCATATTTGTCATGGCCATACACAGTGGAAATAGGTGGTTATTGTTGCATCATTGCATGATTTTAAGCATTCTTAAAGGTGCAGTATGCAAAATTGGAACATGTAAGACAAAGAGGATACAGCTAAAAAGAAGAGATGTACCTCAGGTCAAAATGAACAAGGCGATGTCCTCCAAGAGTTAGCTGCTGCCCATAGTATACCTCATTTAAGAAGGTAAGACATGATATCACATGTGCTGCTCAGACCAATAATCTGAGAGGTATGCGTGTGATAATCAATAATCTGATCCACACACTGACACCAGGTGGTACTGGTGTCAGTGTGCGTATCAGCTTGGGTAAACAGACACTCTTGCAGACATCCTAGCTGGCATGTTGGCAAACAGCATCAGGCATCAACACAGAGCTGTACTGCCTGAGTACACATAAGGCGTTATCTGTTTCCCACGCTCTGTCCACCTGCCTCACAGGGTATTGTTGTAAGTAATGTTATAACTAGATTATCCTTTTTCCAACTTATCCAGACTGAGAAAAGATGTTCGATAGCATTTTCACCTCTGTACGTCCAGTGGTTCAGGTCCTGTGGGTAGCATTTCATGTTAGCTTAGCATAAAGACTTGAAGTCTATGGGAGTCATTAGCCTATTTCTGTCAAAGTGAAAAAAAACAAACCTTAAAGCAACTCTGAAGCGATCCTGATTACACAATGTATTATGTGTAGTTGAAATATACGTCTTGAAATTAAAAAAAAAAATAAAACAAATGAGAGTAATTTAAGTTAATCTGTGATGGATCTACCTATACCTTCAGAGATGCACGGATCACCAGTTCCGACATCTCCGAAAAGAGTATCTAACATCATGGGTAATTTGGAATAGGAATATTTTGTCCAAAACGTTTGAGTATTCATTTAACTGATCTTTTTTTTTTTTTTTGGGCATTCTGCTTTATAGGATAGGTACAGAGGAGAGAGACAGGAAAGATGGGACAGGGAAAGGGGATGACATGCAACAAAGGGCCCTGGGTGGAATCGAAGACAAGCCGCAACAGGATGTGGTACATGCTCTACACGTTGCCCCCTTAAGCGATCATTTTTACTAAAACAATATATTTAATCTATTGCTTGCCAGGAGACATAATCAGCTAGTAGGTGAAGAGTGATGGTGGCAGTGATGATGTGTGATGTGTGTGTGTGTGCGGTTGTTCTTACCAAGGCATATAGGGTCTCGATTTCCACCTGTAGGGAGTGCCACTGTTTCCGGGCCTCGGCCAGCTCAGCCCGTGCCTCCCTCAAGGCAGCACCGCCGAGGCTCACCTGCGCCCACGCTGCCTCCTCCTGGGTGGGGAAGGACGATTGGTTGTTAAGAGGACCACCTCTTCACCCCTTCTCACCCAAAACACACCCGCACCTGCACAAACAGGCACAGGCTACACACCTTGTGGGTAAATGTTCCCACCCTTCTGGCACACAGTCTGCCTCGGAGGCCAACCGGCTACAGGTGGTACTGGTGTCAGTGTGTGGATCGGTTTGGGTAAACAGACACTCTTGCAGACATCCTAGCTGGCATGTTGGCACACAGCATCAGGCATCGACACACAGCTGCACTGCCTGAGTCGACATAAGGCGTTATGCGTTTCCCACCCTCTGCCACCTCCACACACACACACTTCAGACGCAGTGAAGCAGTGAAGCAGCCTCAATACCGTTATGACAACACCTTGTCAGCATAACAAAAGATGATGACTCAAGTTATGTAAGTTAGTCTCTGTTTACTCTGCTCTGGCCGATTTGCCGATGCTGCAGATGATTTTCTGTAACTAGCAGGCGAATTGTGTGATAAACACATTAAGACCATATGTGCCTTGGGTCAGTGCTGAACTACCAATAGAAACAAGATGCCTGTTCTCGCTTCATGCTCTGATGAAAGCTTTGCTTAGCCGAAATGCGTCAGCATGTCTTTCATGTGGCTGGATATGATTCTGTAAACATGGAATAGAAATCAGGCAGTTGAAGACATGAGGTTTTGTTTTTTGGAGTGCAGTCTTTTCTACAACTTCTGGAATGTCCTGCTTTGGGCTGATGACCCAAGTGAGGTTTCAGTGAAATGCACTTGCCCAACATTTGACTATCTCAGGTGATGTTTCAGACACCCAAGTCTCATATTGACAAAACGTAGAGGAAAGATGACGCTTTGCATTGTCTTCCAGTTTTTGAACAACACACCGTTTGACCTATAAAAGGTCAGAGCCTTTAACTAAGGCATGATATCTCTGATATACTGATTGGCCTGATGGATATGCTATAACAATAGGTAAAAAATTATAGGTAAAAAATAAACTTTGTAACTGCTACATCATTGATTTGACTTAGATTAAACTTGTAAGAATGATACATCCTGTTACTGACTCACATCTTTCATGGCTATCATTAAATTTGCTTGTTTTTTAACATGTCAATAGCTAACATAGCACTGAGAGCTTTAGTAAACATGTACTCTGTTTTACTTACCCATTTCTCAACCAAAGTTTCCATCATGAAGCAATACCAGAAATTGTGCTGAATGATTTAAGGTTGAAAAGGGTATTAATGTCATCAAAAATAGTTATGGGTGTTGTGTGGTTTTGGTGCTTGCATCAGGTTTTTCACTGCAGGCTTGTGGAAAACACTTCACAGTTATGGGACAGACACAGGGTTGCCTTCCAGCATTGTCACCTCATAAAATAAACAATGCAACTCCTCCTCCCAGTGAGCACACATTCTCTGCATGTAATAGTATAATAACGTATTATACACCTGAGGATATCTTAATATGCCCAGTGTAACACACCTCTGTGGAAGAAACCCATGAAATCCTAAATTTAAATACCAGCCATGCTAATTATGCATGCTGTGCATTTAAGATTTTGACTGTAAACTGTACAGTAATGGAACCGAGAGCTCCTGCTTTCAATTTCATGATGTAAACAACGGAACGTCATAAAGCCTGCTCTGATTTAATACTGTGGTGGCTTGCAGTCCTTGGCTAATGTACTTTATTGTTGCTGTCAGGTCAAAGTCATTGAGCTGTGACACAGGAACACTGGGAGAATAAGAAGCCCCGGAAGACTGCATTTTCCCCAAAATAACAAAAACAGGCAGTTTGGGTTGGAACAAAAAGCCAAAAAAGCTCATATTTCAAAATCATTGCCTTCAGCACGTATTAGTTTATGGCTCATAAATATTTGATGAAGATAAAGGATCATGAGCCAATAATATAGTAAACACTGAACGCGCTCGTAAATAGCTGAAGAGACTGAGGGACCAATAAGGCATACACAAAAACACACATGCACACAAGCATGTGGGAAGTCACACACACAAACACATACACACACACATACACACAAACAGAACGGGAGAAAGAGGCATAGCAAGTCCTGAGCCTAAGGCCTTACATCACAGCCAGCAAAATACTCTGCTAGTCTTTAAACTCCAGCCAAATATACATCACTTTGCTTTGCCTGTGGGAATGCTTAGTGAGGGGCTTGAGGGTGTGTCTGCTTGGCTCTGGGCCAGAACAGCATGAAAGGGGGATAAAAAAAGAAAAGGGATGTGTGAAGATGGAGGAGGGGGAAGAAGAGCGAAGACACTGCGTACCTCTGATGCTGCTGATGCTGCTCCGGCTCCGGATCGGCCGGGCCTGGCCAGGCCTGGGACTGGATTTGAGACGGCGCCCGGGCCGAGACGTCCCTCGCCTGGGCCTGGAAGTCTGCTCTGGTCGCACTGCGCTCTGATTCGTTCGAGGAGCTGGGTGAGCTCCATCCCTGTGCCATCCTCCTCCTCCCCTGCTGCTGTGGCCGTCACTGACAGAGCATCACAGAAGTCGGCCTGCTGCCGCTGCAGAGCCGAGGCTGCCTGCAAACAGCCAACCAGAGAGGGAGAGCGAGAGAGAGAGAGAGAGAGAGAGAGAGAGGGAGAGAGAGGGAGAGAGATAGAGAGGGAGAGAGAGAGAGAGAGGTAGAGAGAGAGAGAGAGAAAGGTAGAGAGACAGAGAGAGAGAGAGAAGGGGGGCGGAGGGAGAGAGTGGGAGGGAGTGGGAGGTAGAGAGAGAGAAAGAGAGAGAACGAGAGGAAGGGAGGGAAAAAGAGGGAGGGAGAGAGTGTGATAGATTGTGAGTGTGAACAAAAGAAACAAGACAGTGGGAGATGAGAGGATGCGAAAGATATTTAGTGAAAATAATAGCATATGCCAGAGAGTGAAAAGGTTTATGATTGCCAAGGAGAAAAAGGAGAGCAAGAGAGAAAGGGACAGAGAGAGAGAGAGAGAGAGAGAAAGAGAGAGAGAGAGAGAGAGAGAGAGAGAGAGAGAGTATACAGTGGTACACGGAGAGAGGCAGCACACGCAATGCAGAAGACTAGCAGAGTCAGTTACTGAGCCAATAAATGTATCTGCATGTGTGTGTGTATGTGTGTGTGTGAACATGGGAGACAACCACTGGATCATGTTAAAGCTGAAAAATGGGATGGATGGGAAGTATTAGTATTAACGACTTCTATGCAGTCCATATGGCAGACGGATGAATAGAAATAAAATGAATTAAACAATATATAAATCTAATATGGTCAAAGACAAAATTGTTAAAAATCCAGTAAATTTAAAAAAAATGAAATAAAATAAACATAATAATTTCATAGAAAGATGTACTTAGTATTATCAACCTCAGATGTATCCATACATATAATACAAATACAGAAAATATGTAAATTTTTATTCACCAAAAAAACAAAAACAAAAACACTATCTATCTGGGGCCTAGAACAAACTTGCTTGTGTACATTTTGCAATGATGATGAGGAATCGATCTTGCATTTGCTGTGTTGCTCTATTTTGGGATATCTAAAAGTGGATACAGAACTACAATAATAAAAAAAAAATCCTATCTATTTGCAAACTAATCTCAAGAGATATTAGTAATATTGTAAGCCTGTTTGGCAAAGCCTGCATAATAAAGTGGAAAATATACAGACAGCTGAACATATCGGATTTCAATGCCTGTCTTAGAAGATGCTGGATGATAGAAATACTAACATCTAAAAGAACATGACAAACCTTGAAATTCCTAAAGGAGTGGCAGCATCTAAGCCTTTGGGAAGGATGGGAATAGTAGAATAAACAAAACAAAATGTCTCTCTCCTGGCCTCTCAGGTATATCATCATTTGAATGTGTGTATTATCACATATTACATTATCTGTGTGGATGTCTGTGGTGCGTGCATGTATTGTGTATGTGTATATGTTAATAGTACTTGTTTGGGGGGAATTAGATAAGTTCTTTAGGTCCTGACATGTCAGTCTCATAGTGTGTTTAGACTGCAGCCTGGGGGAGGTTTGGCCATATAGTGTGACACCCAATGTGTATGCACTATTTATGTTGTATGTAGTAGGTTTTACTTGTTTCAGTAAAGATTCAAAAATAGTATTAGTCAGCAAGCAAAAGAAGAGGAAAGGGGTGGCATTGAAAAGGAGGTGATGAGAGGAATCAGAGGATACTGTGAAAGTTACAAGCCAGGGTCAGGCAGGGAGGCCAGAGAGAACAGCGGTAAGCATTCTCTGCACTAATGGGCTAATAAGGAGGAGGTGACTGCTCTCTCTCTCTCTCTCTCTCTCTCTCTCTTTCTTTCTCTCCCTCTCTTTCTCTCTCGTTAGTAAACACAGACACACTGGCAAATCCTGTCTCACATTTATCTTCCTTTTACAAAGTGCAGACGTAGACACACACACTCTTTGTCACAAACACACACACGCACGCGCGCGCACACACATACACACACACCTATTTTATAGATAGGGACTGTAACTGAAAACTGAGAACTCAATACATTGCTAATAAGAATGGTAATGCTTCTGCTGCTAATGAAAATAGTCACAGCATTAATAATAATAAGCACTACATTTAGCATTATTATTAACATTACTGCGCCTACTATTTATTTATTGACTTGTCTGTTTTGTTTGTTCTCCCATCAAGATGCATTTTGCTTGCCAGGCTGTCTGTCTGTAATTTTGATTGGCTTTGTGTAAATGCTGAAATGAAATACGCTGGTTTTGTTCTCAACTGATCTGCCTGCTAAAACGACAGTTGAACAAAAGTTTAAAAAAGAAAAAAAAATCTTAAACAGTCAAAACAAAAAAAAAATTGAAAGCAGATGCACAGACAAAGAAAGAAAGATAGAAAAGCAGATAGATAGACAGATAGAGAGCTAAGCAGAAAGGCAGACAGCTTATGGCGGAGATAACAAAACACAGTGACAGACAGGAAAACCAAGTTGCTGTGACAGGCATGTACAGTGTAATTGGTGACCTCAAATTCCTGGTGCAGCTCCTGCAGCTGTGTCATGGAGCGCTGAAGGTCTGCCTCCAGCTCCACGCTGTTGTGCTCTGCCCGCCTCTTGGACTCCCTCAGCAGCGCCACCTGTTGCTCCAGACGCTTGGTGTGCCGCTCCTCCACTTCACATCTGCACCAGGAACAGACAGGATCAATTATTCAACTCCATTCAGCCTTTATTAGTGACTAATTACCTATAACCTACAGTGACCGCCATGGTATGACTGGAATGTGGCTCCACAACAGAGCTAATGCTGGCATGACCAAAAGAGTCACACACCCTGTATTTACTGAAACAATTTATTTAAATCAAGCACAAAGGACTGGAGTCAAGTGGAGGGTTTGCATTATTGAAATTTTAAAATATTTAATCTTAACAAACACCCTGTGCTAGCCGAGTTGATGGGGATTCTGACAATCATAGAGTTTTTTTTCTCAATGGGTGGCAGTAGACAAGTGAGCAACAGAAATGTGCACAACTGCGTAAATGGACAAAAGCATTGGGCCACCTACCCATTACACCTGCAGGAGGTTTGATGACCTCCCATTCTAAATCCATAGTCATTAATGTGGAGTCGCCCCCCCTGCTTTGCAGTTAGAACAGCTTCCACTCTTCTGGGAAGGCTTTCTACAAGATTTTGGAGTCTGTTTGTGGGAATTTTTGCCCGTTCATCCAGAAGAGCATGCGAGAGGTCAGACACTGATGTTGGACCAGAGGGCCTGGCTCAATCTCTGTTGTAGTTCATCCCAAAGGTGTTGGATGGGGTTGAGGTCAGGGCTCTGCCCAGTCAAGTTCTTCCACACCAAACTCAGCCAGCCATGTCTTTATGGAGCTGCTTTGTGCTCTGGGGCACAGTCATACTGGAACAGAGAAGGGCCTTCCCCAAACTGTTCCCACAAAGTTGGAAGCAGAGAATTGTCCAAAATGTCCTGGTGAGCTGAAGTATCAAGATTTTCCTTCACTGGCTCTAAGGGGCCGAGGCCAAAACCAGAAAATCAAGCCCATAGCGTTATCCCTCCTCCACCAAACTTTACAGTCGGCCACCGCTCCATCCAACACTTGGCGTTGTCCTTGGTGATGTAAGACTTGCATGCGGCTGCTCGGCCATGGGAACCCATGCCATGAAGCTCCCGGCACACAGTTTTTGTGCTGATGTTAAGGAGGTTTGGAGCTCTGCAGTTATTGAGTCAGCAGAGCGTTGGCCACTTTTACGCACTATGTGCCTCAGCACTTGCTGACCCCGCTCTGTAACTTTACGTGGTCTGCCACCTGGTGGCTGAGTCGCTGTGGTTCCTAAATGCTTCCACTTTGCAATAATCCCACTTCCAGCTGATGGTGGAATATCTAGGAGGGAAGAAACTTCACCAGCTGACTTGTTACTGCGGTGGCATCCTATTACATGACTATTACAGCAGCACGCTGGAAATCAGTGAGCTCTTTAGAAAAAGCCATTCGTTCACAAATGTTTGTAAAGGCAGACTGCATGGCTAGTTGCTGGATTTTATACACCTGCGGCCACGGGACTGAATGAAACACCTGAATTCAGTGATTAAGAGGTGAGGCCCTGTGCTTTTGTCCATATAGTATATGTTCTCAAGCAGTAAAAGATACATATATGTACTGTTTTCTCTAAATGTTTCCTCTAAATAAGGTACAATATCAGGAGAAAGCGTTTGTCAGGCCAAATACAATAAATCAGTCGATAAATGAATGAATAAATAAATAAATATATAAACAGATACCTGAATAAATAGATAAATTAGGTGAAATATTATTTTAGGGTCGATTTTAACTTCCAGGCTGTAGCTGAGTAGCTAGATTTGTTGATATGAAAAATAGGTAAAACAGTTATCCAGTCAATATTGTTGTTATAATATAGGAAGAACACTGGTCTCTATTAGGTACAAACCGCAAGGGTGCAAATAAATACCCAATGTCAAGGCTGCAAAAGTTAAATCTTAGAGGATACTGCCCCACTGACAAGCCGTTGTACCCCTGAAGGTACAATTCTGTGCTTTATTTTCTGAGAGTGTAGGTGCAGTCCAGAGATACATAGCCAGAGAGTCCACAGTCTCACAGACGGATGCAGCCAGTCAGCTGGGCCATCAGGTGGCTCTAAAAATAGAACAGGTGTATTTATTTTAAGGTGCAGGGTGTTGCCTGTGCCCTTCAGGGGTTAATGGGCCTCTGTGGCTGCAGAAAGGGAGGGGGATGGACGGGTGGTGAGGGTTGGTGTCGCTCCACATCAATACATAAGGGAAAGTGCTGACGTGGCACAAAGCCCGGCCTGGATTTGTATGCAGGTTGGCCCACAGGAGCAGGAACTGGCCTGAGTTAGATAACAGATGACTGACTGAGCATTGCTGCAGGGGGAAAACAGGAAGTCTTTGATTGCTTTTTAACTGCTATGACTATACTGTAGTGTTCTTATTGGCTACTAATGATAATCCCTTTAATTGGCTGGTGGCTTGAACCTGAGTCTATATGACAAGAACTATTTGGGGTACCTCATACTATAGCAATGTGAAATTATGAAAAAAGTCAACCCCATGTGTTATTTTTCTCAGCCCATGTTACCACGCAATTAAGTATCATTTTCTTTTTGTGGCTGACGATGATGAAGAGCATGAGTGAGAACAATCAGATGTGTGTGTTGCTGTTGTGTGGGACCTGATTTCATACCTGGCTCCTAATCAAAGGAAGGGGGTGGGGTGCTGCTGGGAGGGAGGGGTTGCTGCTAGTCCTGGAGCTTTTCGAGTTTTCAGGAAAGGCAGAACCAAACATCACTGACCTGGCCTGAATGGCAGCAGCTTTGGACTTCATGTTGTCTGACTGCAATGCCAGCTGGGCATTCTCCATCAGTAGTTTACCAACCTGGCACAAAACACACGAGACACAGGAGAAATGCAACAACAGCATGCTTACATCAAGCATTTAATTTCGCAGCTGCCTGATTATGTGTTTAATTTATTTTTACTCCCTGTGATGCCAGATAACAGAAAATGTTGATTGGTGTGGTTGGGTTGGGTTGAGCTCAGGCATTTGGGCGAGGCGCTTTCAAAACAAGAAGTTTCACTCTTTGTTTGTTGTCTGATATTGAGCGTTTCCATGGGCAATAAGTGAAAACATTCCTTATTTATTCCCCACAATGAATGTGTCTTTTGCTGATATTCGTATACAGTAGATAATAAAGCAATGTATGCTTTTGAGTTTGGATGAATATCATTATCCTTGTATTATATCATCGAGCTTGCTACACCTAGACACTGCCCTTTCATTTAGCATCATTAAAACCACAGCTATGGAAATTATGGAATAAATTACATGATTAACAGTTTCGCACCGTGTTCAAACTTTGTATGATGAAGCATCTCTCTGGTCTGCATTTTCATTTCATTTCTTTTTTCTTTTCAATCTCTTCTTTTTCCTCCATGATGTCAGTCTTTTCTTGCACAGTCAACATGGATGCATGTACAGTTGTAGATAACCTCTTTGATCCTGACCCTTTACACGTTTTAACATATTTTTGCTCTAAAACTTGATTTTGCTTGATTTGCACTTGTGTATGCTGTTTTCTTCATTTTATATGATCATTATGTTCGCCAAGAGGCCATTGCATCAACATATTGATCGCTTTAGATCTGCTGAAGTCACAAGGTGCCTGCAGGATTTTCACTGGCTCCTTGCTGAACTGTGTATGCCTGACAGGTGTGTAGTAATGACCTTTACTGCCCAGCTTATGTAAGATCACTCATGACAGCTGGTGGCAATGGACATAAAATACCAATGCTTGCAGTATCAAATCATTTTAAAAAATCTTAACTAGTACTAATAAAATAACTAATAGTAGTAAAAATCAAAATCACTCATTCGTACTGTTTGCAAAGCCCATGTTATGAGCCAGCTTTGAGGCAGTTCTTGAAAATTTTGCATCAGTAGAGATTCTGCATATTTAGAACTATTTCTTCAAAGGGGCGATTTTTAAGTATTCATATCACATACAATATTGCAGTATATTTTTGCTTCCTATATATTATGTATGAAATATATATAATAGTTTATTGGGAGAGACCTCTTATGTCAATAGTGATTGTATATCTCTTTTCATCCACCTAGTATATCTGAAAACATTAACAAGACCTAAAGGTAGTGTTAAACAATATTCACTAATATTAGCTCATTAGGTTCAGGGGATGGTATTGAAATTCAGGATTCAGGAGGATTACTACTATTAAATCTATTTTGGGGAACTGAAGAGCCAAAATTAGGGATGACTGGAGAGCCAACCCGGATTGTACTTTGAAAAGATGACATTTAAAAGTGAGGTAATTATAGTATTATACCAATGAGCTCAACCTAGTTTGCATGAATTTTAAAAAATGACGAAAGCTTTTAGAAATAGATGTAATGCTATAATATGAGGCATTTGCAGATTACAAGATTTACATTTGCGTGTAAATGTAAGTGTAATATTATTCAATACAAAAACTTATTGTTTGTAGCCCATCCACAAGCCATCTCTGGATGTCAGAGCCCTGTGGGTGGTAATGTAAGTGTTGCATGCATAACCCAGGCAACTTGTAAAATGTTTGACAGGTGAGGGGCCTCAGGGAATTATCTATTAACAATAGTAATGACTAAGTTGTGTTGATGCTTTTGCTCAAAATTCAAGCGAACCAAACACTTCATCCCATTTTAATTTCTCACTAGTTAGGACAAGACATTTTCCCAGTGTGAAATGCTGGCTCCTCTCTCTGTAATTCAACAAATAAAAATGAAAAAACACCCTTATTTGCCCCTGCTTCCTTAGAAATCCAGCACAGAAAGAGACGCACCCATGTTGAAGCAAGGCCAAAACTAACATGGAATATTCCAGAACTGTTATCACCCAAACACTCTGACAAGATCATTGTAATTACATTTCATTACATTCATTATTGGCTGTTATTTTTCATCTAGTCTACAGTTCTCTCTCTCTTTTTTTGTTGTTTTTGAGTCAATACCCTGACATTGTTGCAAAGAAGGATCCTGCTGAGTGTCCTGCTGTTTGACAGCTTAACATTAACTTAATACTACGAAACATCACAATAAACAGTTCTTCTGCAGAACAATATATATCTTATAGAGGGACATGACTGCATTTTGTGCATCAGTGACCAACAAAAACCTGTTTGATCTTATGTCTGTCACTTGACAGGTAAATTATGAGAACCTTAGCTGAGCTGAGAATGAAAGGGGGGGACACGGGTACAGTAGATAAGCAGTGAAGCACTATAGAGCAATTATAATTACTGTCTGTCAACACTGCTTGGACTAGGTGTCAGATCAATGGCTTCGGTGCATTCAGTTTATGTTGATGCTGACACAGCAACAATTCAGGGAGTAATTGAAAGACCTCAAGTCGGCGAGATCACAGCTGCAGCCGAGTTAATGGCCTACAAAGAGGTATGGCCTTTAAGGTAGTAAAGAGGCCTGCCTTCATAATGCGTGTAACAGCCTGCATTCTTGCTTTGTCTTGCAGTGTTGGCTCCAGTCCATACATAATGACACATACCAACTTCTAATCCTTTGTAGGAGGTTTGCCTAATATGGAGTCACCTCTCCCCTAATGGATTTACAAATTCATTTGAATGTCTTAACTTTAAATGATATTTGGATACACAGCTGGTAAATTTAAGTAGTGTAAAATAAGCTTTTTGGGTTTTCAGTCCTAATTTATTCTGGTGTTTTTAATCCAGCATTGCACTACTTGAACCAAACATCAGTTTTTCATAAGCGTTTCATAAGCCCAACAGGTGGGAGAATTTTCCCAACCCAGACAAACATTCAGCTGAGATGAAATCATGGAACTATCAAAACTGATTTTATGAGGATTTTGCATGAGCAATGTAACATGTACAGCCTCAAAATACATGCCATCTAAAACTTAGCTGCCACAAACTGTCAGCCCTTGCATCAAAGGATCTGACAACAACAAGAGAGTGAGAAGTATCTTCAATCTATTTAGTCACCATGTAAACATAGCCAGCACTGGGCTGGTGGTATTTCAGCAGGGGCCTCAATGCTGACATCTAGGAGTGGCTCCGGTACTTAATAGTATTCACATGATGAGTCATGCATTTGTCACCGACACTAGTGTGCGTCTGCTTTTTGATTGTCGCCACTGCTGTTTGATTATAACCACCTGCTTTTGTTCCCGGCCAAGTAAAATGGCCTTGAGCTGATGCAACAGAATATTAAGAGCACAAGACTGAATGGAGATAACAATACTATGTCAGCTGCACCAGTATTATGCTTTTCACATGGCCAAAATCCCTTTGACAAACTGAAGTGTTATTTTCCAAAATGCTTTTAAATCGTCTTTAATAATTGATGTGCAATACATGCAATTTCCATAAAGGACCCAAAGGATCACCTGATCAAAAGACAATAGAGGAAACTTTCACCTGGTTGCGGAGCTCCCTCACAGTTTGTTCCTGCCGGGACCAGTCCCGGGAATGTGAGGTGCTCCTAATACCCCAGTTGGCTATCTGATCCTCCAGACGCTGGTTGGCCTCCTGCAGCCTGTGCACCTGCTCCAGAAACCCCTTCAAGCGGGCATTCAGACCCCACATAGTTTGACGGGTGTCCTCCATCAAGTCCATGGAAACCTGAGAGGAAGGTGAACACCCGTCCATTTACATATACAAATAACGAGGCAGTGACGCTGTCATTCTTGAAAGCAACACACGTTGTGGTATCCAAACTGGCTAAAACACACAGGTGGCAATGCAGCTGAAAAACCTGTGTCTTTCCTGCACGGCCGAGTCACATGAAATAACACCTTTCCCAGGCAGGAAGTCCCACTAATATGAGCCACAAGATCACAGTCCGACAGGCGTATACTGCGTAAATGTTTACCCAGTGGTATTTACCTGAGGAAGCGTGGCCTTCCCTGCAAAAATCTGGCACAGTGTGTGGCTAAGGGTAGTGGAGAAGCAGCAAAACTCCCACAATCCAACCTCTGGTCACAGCAGGCCGATCCACCACTCCCTGCAGACAGAGCTTAGCCACATTCCTCTATGCTGGGTTGGTCAACACTTTCCCTTTCCCACTGGGTCCCAGGTCACTGGCAGACCCTTGAGACAGATCAGACAGAGGAGATAGGCTAGGGTTTGACTGTCGCTCTCACTATATGTGTCAGTCAGTGCCGCAGGGGTCGGCATGACAGGGGTATCCCCCACCCACATCAGCAGCCTCTGGCAGAGGGGAGACCAGTGGGGTAAGCACTGGACACAGCGCTTACATCACCAGCTCTCTGAGGCCCTTTGTACTCTCTGATCCAGGATTACTGAGCTGCTTTCAAACAAGCTGTGGAGGGAATGTTCAGGGGCACACACGACAGGAGGTGTGTGTGTGTGTGTGTGTGTGTGTGTGTGTGTGTGTGTGTGTGTGTGTGTGTGTGTGTGTGTGTGAGTGTGTATATGTGTGTGAGCAGTGCTCTAATCAGTGGCTATAAATGCTATAATTCATGTGGAATCAATGGCTCTGTACACTGGCAATTTCTAACCAATAAACATTACTCTCTGTGCAGAGTTACCCATTGCCCAATGACTTCGTTGGACTGGTTGAGAAAATAACTGAGTGTCTGTGTCTGGCTGTCTGGAGCAAAGGCATCATCTGTAAAATGTTCTAGTGTCTTGAATATTCTTGTTGCTGTGCATGCGTGCAATGCCTGATTACCTAGCATGGGTTTTACTGCCTATTGTTTAAGCAGCTGTGAATTAGGGCTTCCATACCATTCAGAATTTTCCATAAGTGCCTTCTTTTATCATTTCATCTCGCATAGCAGACAAAAAGGCATCAGTGCCAAAATCAAAAACAAACTAAACAGGTAGAGTGTTATGATAAGATGTGTGTGTAGTTATGCTAGGGCGTGACAAAGATGGCAATGAATGTTTAAGGATAAACGGAGCCATAAATTACTTGAAACAATCCTGTCATTAGCTTCATCTCTGTTCTGACTTTCCATATAGTTTTGCCCAGAGCTTTCTTTTTAAACAAGAAACTTCTAGGAAACAGGCTGGAGAGTTGCTTGTTGCATGACTTCCTAGGTAAATATCTAAAAGACTAGGATCTAGGGATTATCAGTTCAGACTACCATGCTTGCATTTAGATCGGTTACAATCCTTGTACAAATATTGGGCGCCTCATTCTTTTTCTAAGGAAACAATTGGAAAGTAGAGAGGAGCAGCCAGCTGACTTTCTTTTGTTCAGAGATTGTCATGGTTGTGGTTTTCCGCCATGTGAATGTCAAAGTGAGAGAGAGTAAGAGAAAGAGAAAGAGAGTTGAATTGTCCACCTCACGAAAGTGAAAGCTGTGAATTTTTTACTTATGCATGCATGCTGTCTGAGAACAAACACAGGGCCACACAAGACTGGAGGAACACTTACCGTCATTTACAATCCCACACCCACTCAGCAACCCAAAGAGTGGGTGTTGATGATGGTGACGATTAATAATGCCGTTAGATAAAATCCTGGAAACACAATACCTGTTAGGGCGTTGCAGTAAGTTTTGTTCTGAACGTCTGGGCCAGATGAATCCCGTTGTGACGACTAAACAGGGAATGCAACCCAGCCTGTTTCTTACTGTCAAGCTGCTCCCACAAGATCCACAAAACGGTCTCCGTCGCATGACATTCGCAGGAGGTTTTAGGCAGGGGATTAACTGAGGGTTACAAGGCAGGGCAGGTAGTGGCTTGTTGTTTTGGTCACGGTCTGGTAGCAGAGATGGACATGTAAATTAGCTACTTCTGCGTGGCTGTTATCATTACATCTTGACATCCTTACACTGAAACTGCAGTACAAAAACATCCCTACCCAGCCTGATGTGTTTCAGAGGCAGTGAAGGGAATGAAAACAAAACAAGTGGGGCCCAGATTATGGGTTTACCACTTGTTCTTAACCTCTGTGACTTTGCATTCCTCTACTACCAGTCCTTTTGAGGGTGGGTGTGAGCAAGTACTTTGATCATTACTCACATGATCCTTCATAATTCATGTTTGTGCAGACCTAAGGTGGATTCCAGAAAGAAAGGGGGGAAAAAACAGGTTGGAGATGCCCACAACAGGTTAGCACTATTCAGTAACAATTATGGACAAAATCATGCCAGGAGGCCTTTGTTCCTACATGATATCATGACGCAAGCCACTTGAGTCCCGGTTTGTAAGGTATTGTGATTCAAATCCAGAACTGTAGAGGGGATTATCTTCATATAAACTCTTTACCAGACTGTACTGTGTTTAGCTTAAGCATGTTTCATATGCTTAAAGTTGCAGTACAAAGCTATTGTACAGATGAAGAAACAGGAAATAGGAAGAATAATACTGTGACTTTTCAAACCTATAAAAAACCCTGGTACAGTCATGTGACAGCCCTTCTTGTGGCCATTTACTCAAGTGCTCAAGTACAATGATATCAATTCAAGCTTCTACTAAAAGTCAGACTGGTGTTCAGTCATCTTACCATTTGAAATAGATCAACAGATAACTACACTCACTGTCTCTGTGTGCAGTATTTAGGAAAATGGCTTAAGGCTCTTATGTAATGCAACAATTGAAGCCAGAACTGACTTTCCAGTCATTTCAAAGGACCATTTAGTCAGTTGTGGTCAAAAAAGGGGACTCAATGGGTTCAAAGCCCATCATCATGTTTGAACCACGCAGCACAGAGTAACACCCCAATAATCCTTAAGGCCCATCCAAATGTAAACCTAACCCCAAGAGGGAAAAATGTGATGTCTCCAAGTGCTCATTGGGCAAACAATAATCCAAAAAAGGACAAATGAGCAGCCATTGTACTTTGCATATAAAATACTTTTTACTGGGCACAATCCCAAACACCAAACACAGCAAAAACAGACTACAGCACGCAAAACATCCAATGTGTTGTGACAAAAAATAGCCGTTTTCAGTCAAACAAGCTTACACGTCTAAGGAAGGAGGCTCTATTTATAGCCTACCACAGGCAGGAAGAGAGGTGTGCCCAGGTGACCACATGATGCATCACCTGACATATCTCCCATGTTAACTCCTTTGCTTGAGGAGGACTGTTTTTTTTTTTTTTTTTTTTTTGGCAAAACGCATTACAAGTTTGGATGCTAAAGCCTGCCTTTGCTGTGTTTGGTGTTTAGGAGAGTACCAAATAAAAATATTTTATATGCAAAATACAATGGCTGCTCACTTGTCCGTTTTGGGGGATTTTTATAACCCTAACTTTGACAGAAAAAACCTGTCAGTATCTGAGCCACGAGCTTTGCATTGGCAACCAGATGACTTCCCCTAATGTCCTTTTGCCTCTATCAGCCCAATCTTGGAATCTATCAGCTATCATATGGTGACGATTTAGCCTCTGGAGTTGGTGGCCAATTTTGGGGGTTTTCCAGTGTAGCTAGAGACAAGCCAGAAACTGTTTCCATTTCTTTTACTACACAAGTTGAATGCTTCTCAACACAATACACACACATCAATACTTTTTGTAGATGGTTTAGATCTGGACTACATTTGTGCCTCTTCACCCCCCACATGGATTATTTACCTTCACAAAACCACTTGGACTACAAACGTGCGTGTGTATGTGTGTGTGTGTGTGTGTGTGTGTGTGTTTAGAAAGATAGAGAGAGAGAGAGAGAGAGAGAGAGAGAGAGAGAGAGAGAGAGAGAGATGTATATACTGTATTACTGTATATACGTTCTGTACATAGAGATTACTATCAGCCAAAGCATCCACACCTTACTTTGATGCTAATCAAGCCAGACTAAACTGGCTCGACCCAACAATTTTGCGGTTGCCAGCCTAAGTTGTTGCCAGACTTGCATCATTCCACACATTTCACTCTTCACGGTTGAGAAAAAGACAGGCGACCGTGGTATTCAATGAGATTAAAAAATACTTTTGCATGTTAACAAGTCAATTCCAAAGATGTTTTAAACCCTGAGATGGCAGGGCGGTTCCAGCTGACTGACTTGGAAAGTTTGCTGCAAAGCTTCACACAGACAAGACTCCTGCTACTGTATGTTTCATGTACATTAAATTACGAATCAGGGACCTTTAATAGTTTTTGGCTGAACAGCATTTGGCAGGAAAATGAAAGGATTTCAGGTGAATTGTTGATGGCATTTTGACCTTTTGTGTAATTTGGTGTTTTGACGCTTTACTTTTGTACCGTCAAGGGTTGGCAACTTGAGGTATAGCTTGAAAACTAGTTTAAACTGATTGGAGTCAATGCATTTTTTGGTAGTCTATAGATGCAAAGAAAGCATACAGACTATCTTCCAGATGACAGAGGCTGAGTGCTGTGACGGCGCCTGAAAAACTATTATCCCTGTGATAATCTGCTTTGACAAGGCATTTGGCAAAGCACCTCGAGGTCTAAAGTACTTGTTTCTCACAAAAACAATTACCATAGGAGTGCCACACTTAGTTGTCATTCGCCGCTGTGCGTAAAACAAGGATGGGCTCATACTTACAATGAAACAGTCAGGCAAGTCGGGGCAATGCCTATTATTACCCAGGCAGCTAGAGGGGTCAACAGAGAGGCTGGTTTAAGGGGCAAGGGCGTGCAGCTGATAGGGTGGTGGGTGGGAAGAGACCACAGGCATTGCTTTAACATGATTAACCTCAATTACAATATCAAGACAGCAGGAGTGGAGGCCTGTGCTGGTTCAAGCTCCTGTGTTCACCCTGCTGGGGTAGCAGGATTTACAGTATATATTGGAATTGATCAAAACAACGACAATTATTATATTGCAAAGCTCTAATTCTAAAACTGCCTACACTTCAGAGCTTTATACAACTGAGGAAAAGGCTTTGGATGACTTCTCAGTTTGCCGTTGGGGACATTTGTATTAATTCAGCGGGACCTGAGCCAATTTGAAAGTAATGCTTGGTGAAAAGGGTGGCTAAACGATGCAATTATTGTTGAGTGAATATAACCACTGAAGCCGAGTTCATTCAAAGCGTCCTACATCTGTCTGTGTTCTAAACTGGACCAAAGCCAAGAAGGAAACAAAATACCTCTACCTCCACCCATCAACTATTGGCACTTTTCCATTACATAGTATCGGCTCTACTTGCCTCAACTCTAGACAGTTTTTGTGGTTTTCCACTGGGCAAAAGTTTGGGATAGTATCTGGTAGTGGTTATTATTTTTGGAACCACCTCAGTCGAGTTTCCAAGTGAGCTGAGCAGATATTAAAAGTGATGCGAAATTCTGCAGACCATTGATTGGTCAGAAATAAAATAAAACAGTGGCACCCTGCAAGTAGGCCATTTTTTTTTTTTTTTTTTTTTTGACCATTCAAAAGTCATTTGAATGGTCATTTTGCATTTAGGATTAAGGTTAGGGTTAGGCATAAGGTGGTTATGGCTAAGATTAGGGAGAGATTGGAGAGAATGAATGTAAGTCAATTAGGTCATGATTTTGCCATCCCAGGGAAAAAACTAGGATAGCATGCATGCATAAACAAAAAGGTAGGGAAAACTTGCTGCTGGTAGCAAAGCCCTGCCAGTCGCTGCTTACAATCAGGAAATACTAGCAAAAGACTCATGAAACTTGTGTCATAGCTGATAATCCATTCTTACAAAAAATGTTTTTCAGTGAGTACCTTAGTCACACAAATATTGTTCATGTGAAGCAGCCATTTCAAGTTGGTCTTAACACTGCGGTGCGATGGTAGAGAAGAGAGAAAAAAACAGTCAACATGCCCACAAGTGACCGATGGGCCTTCACCAAGAGCCAGTACTGTCTGCAATGGAAAACAAAATCCAGAAAAGTAACTGGTACCAAAAGTAAGCAGAGTCAATAACATGTAATGGAAAAACACCATAAATGACATCTGCCAGTTTCTACAAACTGAACCATTTCATGTGGTGCGCAAAGATAATTACTAACGCTGTAAATAATATGCTGACATGTTTTTGGATTAATCTAATTATGACAACAAGAATGTTTGATGGGAAATGGATCCTGCTCAGTTTTGAGATCGATCACTTAAAACAAGTCTCGCATGACATGGCTTGCAATGAGCCCACGTAGTGCCGCAACCAATAATCACAATTATTTTTATTATGGAACATGTTCTGAGCTGTTACAGGCCTTCCAAGCATCGATGACAGACAGACTGCCCTGGAACACTGAAGGGATCTTCCTCTATTTTGTGATTAAATCACTGACTTTCTTGTTTTAACACACACTCTTGTACTGTGAATGACTGGGACTCTCCACTGGGGATGGATCTGTGCCTATGCCACTGGTGCATCAGGTATCATGCTTTCCTGTGGTGTGGCTGTCTTCTTCAGTGCACCTGTATGTGTTAAGTTTACCTGATTAAAACATGTTGACAGGCAAATCCACACACAACTGTGCCTTGATCAAACCAGATCTGACCACACCTGTTCTGACATGAGTAACCCTTGGTCATGTCAGAATATATTGTATTAAGGGAATTTTTTAAAAGATGGTTAAAGCTGTAATTATGAAATTGCCGTAAGAAACTTTTCATGTTTTGAATGAAATCCGCGCACGGGTTTTTGTTAGAAAGTACACACTGAGCTGAAAAGGCCAGGTGCTCCATAGAAAACCAGTGAGCTTTCATTAGGGGGTTGAATTCTTTCATTGTGGCACAAAAAACACAATGCAGTTTTACTCAGCGACAGGACTATATTAAACAAGCGATGTCTTCATATGGCAAGAGCAGTTTGTCCACAGTTTATTGTTCTTGTCAACTTTTTGTCATCTGTCTTCAAAGCGGAACAGCGGGCAAATGCCTCTCAGCACACAACAAAGCCACAGTGTAAACTATTGTGTAATTACAAGGCTATGAAAACATGGCTTCAGCATCAGGTAAGGGGAACCTTAAAAAAAAAAGCTCATAATGTACGCTGTTCATTTAATTTCACTGAATATGAACACCAAAGATTCACTGCAGCTAATCCACAGTATATAGCATGAGCCTGGAATCGCAGGTTAAAGCAGGAAAAAGCCGATTACATTCAAAAACTAAAACATCAAATCCTCTAGAGTGTATGAGAATCCACATGCAAATTCAAACCTCGAAAGGTCAAGCCATTTATTGCACTTTTGATGTCAAAATAATTGTGCACCAACATGAAAATCCTCACCTGATGACTTGTGGCAGAACACCAGCCTCGGGCAGCAAACAGCATTATGAGCAATTAACTAAACATCAATGTATTATTTTTAAATGCTGCTGCATGCACTTGATAAGATCATGTCACTTTGACTGACATAAGTGTAGGATTTAGTATCGTATTTAGTATCAGTGGGTCATGTCACGCAAAATGTTGCAGATTTGAGTGTGAGAGAAAATGTTTTATCTAAGTGCATGTTATAATCGTGTGAGGGTGTGTCTCTGTGAACTCTACAATAGGGTTTTGCAATCATTTTTTAATTCCTTATGCTCTTTGTAGATGTGTCGAGGTTTGTCCACTTCCCTGTTCCTGAAAGACTTCCTGATAGAGAAATCTACTTTTGTTACATTTATGCACAACTGGTTACGTGAGACCTTTAGAAATGTAATACTCATGTTGAATTCTCAGGGTCTACATTATATCCACTATACTGCACAGACCTTAAGAAGCTGACATCTTTGTTTCACTGCAGGGCAGAAACACCATATGTCACTGTCTGTCACTCTTTAAAGATAAGTCACAGAGCTGGAAGAAAAACTAATTCTAAGAAAATGTGTACATTTTGCTGTGTAGTCGACACTTATTTTAGTCATTACTTCTTCTAGGGGTTTATTTTCAGATAGCCCTTTTTTTTTTTTTTTTTTTTTTTACATATATGAACAGTTTTTACAGTTTCACTTGCAATATTTTGTTTATCGTTCCTCTTTATATCACAATTCCTCTCCCCAACAAAAAGGCCATAATAATATTAACGTAATATTCCTATATGAGCCTTTTGGGGGCACTATTCACTATTTTAAGGTGTGTCCCCGCACACTGCCATCAGGGAGTTGTGACGTGTGTACATAACGTTTACATGGATGATCTGTGAGCCTTTTATCTGTGTTTCACGGTGCTGGGGAATTCACCAGAGAGACCTGATTATCAGATATAACTTGAGCGGTCAACGCGCCTTAAATGAAATGTATCGTGACAGCTTCAGTTCACCTGCATGCCAATCCACACCACACCCTGCGTGGTCACACCTGGTAATGATCAGCATCTATAACCTGTGAGCGACGATGCGTCTCTTTCTCAGCCGCTCCCACTTCGAGGGGAGGTATAAATTCATCCTCCTGAGACTGTTTCAGCACCAACACACTCGTGCCACTCGCGGGGTCTGCCAGATCCAACTTTTTGTTAAAGCTACCCGACGCTGCAATCATCACCATGAGCACCGGTTATCGCAGAGCCGCGTCTATGTACTCTGTAGGGTCCTCTAGAAAGCACCGGGCATCAAGCGTCCATGCCGGGGCAGGGGACGGCAATGTCCAATTGTCATACGCCAGCAGCCTCAGGAGCGGCGGGGTTTTCGGCGGAGACTATGGCATGGGCATGGGCCTGAGCACAGGAGGGGGCAGCGATAGCTTTTCAGTTTCAGTCAACGAGAAAGCCACCATGCAGAACCTCAACGACCGCCTGGCCGCCTACCTGGAGAAGGTGCGCTCCCTGGAGAGAGCCAACTCGCAGCTGGAGCTTCAAATCCGCCAGTGGTACGAGAAGCAGACACCGACTGTCAGGGACTACAGCAAGTATGAGGCAATCATCGCCGACCTGCGCCGAAAGGTGGGGTTCCAAAACAAACCGAGACCATTAAAATAACTTGTAATGTAAAGCTACATAAAAGTATGACTTGGCACAAATTTGTGTCAGCCTGAAAAGGTGAGCAAATTCTATTTGAGAGACAAAACAGTGTGTTAACTGGAAATATGTATGCCCATTTCATCCATAACCCAGTATAAAGAACAGTTACTTTATTTCTTTTTTTATTTTTTTCCCATGTTTTGACAAACACACTGAGGTACGATGAGCAGCTTAGTCAGGTCTGAGGCAAAAATGCCCTCAGGATGTGAACTGCTAAAACCATTACAACTGTCATTTGAATTGTAAATTTCTGAGAGACAAGGTGCGCAAAGGTTTGTTTTTCTGTGTTTGAAAGAGGAAAATAATTAGTTTGGGGAGGCCTAGACATTGGAATTAACACTTTAGTGTAAAAAAAAAAACTCTTGGACATAATGCTGGCACTCCACCTACATACTCTGCCTGGGGATACAGCACAGCACATGATGAGTACGTGATGAGGAAATTAGGAGTGAGTGAGGTTTCAAGGTATGCAGGTTTGAAAAGAAATCTGCCAGCTAACATAACTGCCAGCCCACATTGAGATATTTGAGATACTGAATTACTGACACACCCTCTTGGTAGACATGATACTGTATGAGGGTAAGAAATCTGTAACAGTGTTCTCTTTTTTTGTATTTCAGATCAATGCTGCCACACTGGACAACGCCAGGCTGATTCTGCAGATCGACAACGCTAAGCTTGCAGCAGAGGACTTCAGATCCAAGTATGTGAAAAGTCACTGAAATTTAGAATTAGAATGAAGTTAGAATGACAGAATCACCTGTGTTTGGCACACATACATTCCTTGGCCAAATGTCATGTTAAGTGGACATGTTACTATAGAGGCGTCAAAGTCAACACAGCAATAAAACTGGTGGAGCTGGTTTTTGGTGCAGGTTCACCGCATCAGTTTTGTTGGTACCAACAACATTTCAGCAGGTACAGTAACATGAACCTTGGTGCTCTCTTCCACGTGTTAGGTTTGAGAATGAGATGGCACTGCGCATGTCTGTGGAGGCTGACATCGCCGGGCTGCGGAAGGTTCTGGATGAGCTGACCATGACCCGGTCTGACCTGGAGATGCAGATCGAGGGCCTGAAGGAGGAGCTGGTCTACCTGAAGAAGAACCATGCAGAGGTGAAATGGCATCACATTGTCTCTACTTCCCTCTGTGTTTAAGATTTAAACGCTCCCTGGTATCTTCAAGGTTATATATTTCACCAGTGGCAACCCAAAAAAAGGTCTTGATGGCACAGTAGTTTGTACTGGGAACAGCAGACAATGACAGCAGGGAAACTGTTTGCCAACAGACAATGAGGTTATTATTTGCCTCAGGTTTCCCAAGGCATATTATCGTTTGTTGAAGCATCCCTTATGCAAACAACAAATCATGCAAAACTTGTTTGGATTGTCTCCTTTGCCTTGTGGCTGTGTACCTTCAAGTTAGTTTTGGCATGAGCTCCAAGGCACTGTCGCTTAAAAATTTAATCTTCGACACCACATGTCTACAAGGCCTCTTTGATAATAATTAATTGATTTATCGTCTGTTTACTTATAGCAATGCTTGGTGAGACCTCTTAAAACGTTACCTCACCATGAAAGACACTTGACACATTTATTTTGTTGCTTTATTTATTTTTGCTTCATGTTTATTAGGTAGGAAGAGATACATAGCATAGCTGATCGCATTCTACAGTGTGTACTAACTGCAGCTCTTCATCTAGGACATCCCACAGCCTCCGCTGTCAATTTGCACGTGGCCTGCGACCTTTTACTGACTTTTGATTTTCTGTGCCCACCTGCAGGAGCTTGCCGCTGTCCGTGCTCAATTGAACACCGGCTCTGTGAATGTGGAGGTGGATGCTGCACCCCAGGAGGACCTGGCCAGGGTCATGGAGGAGGTCAGAGCTCAGTACGAGGGCATCACTGAAAAGAACCGCCGTGATATGGAGGCCTGGTACAAGGGCAAGGTGAGGGGAGTGAGATGCTCACACCATGTCTGCTAGTTATATACATACATATTTTGTACATCTTGGCATAGCTCTAATCTTTGTTCATTTTTGGGGGTTTAACACCAATGTTTCCCCATTTCAGTTTGATGAGCTGAACAAGCAGGTGGCAAGCAGCACAGAGAGCCTCCAGACCTCCCGCACTGAGATCACTGAGCTCAAGAGGACCCTACAGGCCCTGCAGATAGAGCTGCAGTCCCAGCTGAGCCTGGTAATGAATGATCCAACACACACACACACACACACACACACACACACACACACACACACACAGATGGAACTGCATGTTCATTCTTGTGCATTTTTTTCAACATTTTTGTGCATCAAATAAAATGAGCACTTTTTGATTCTGAGCTTGCAGGCCAAACTGTAATGTTACACATCACAGTATACACCATTGTAAGACACAGTCAATAACTGTCAGTGAAATTGGTCACAGTTTGAAACTACTGGTTTACTTTGTGAACCATTAATTTAATAACTAGTTAGAGTGTTTTGCCTCGCCTTCTCACCTTCCCCCTGTGCTGTTTGTCTGGTGAAGAAAGCAGCGCTGGAGGGCCAGCTGGTCGAGACAGAGAGCCGCTACAGCATCCAGCTGAACCAGCTGCAGGCCCTGGTAAACAGCCTGGAGGCCGAACTCAGCCAGGTCAGGGTAGACATCGAGAGGCAGGCCCAAGAGTACCAGATGCTGCTTGACATCAAGACCAGGCTGGAGATGGAGATTGCTGAGTACAGGAGGCTGCTGGATGGAGAGATCGAAGTGCAGTAAGGAAATTCAGCAAAACATATAATGATTTGATTGATTTACCCAAGGATCATAGATGTTTAATGCTTTTTTTTAATGATCATGCAGGTAAAAATAAGAACAAACTCTTATTAACATGATGCTTAGTTTTTTTCTTGTACCAGAGCAATTTCACCTAGGGAAAAAAAAAATCACATGAATTCTGTCTTTTGTCTTCTAGGAGAACTGCAGTGAAGAAGGTAGAGGTCATTGAAGTCAAACGTAAGTGCACTTTGACATTACACAGTTTTAATGGTGCCCAACTTGCCAAACACTAAATGAGCTGAAAATAAAATGAACCAAAACAAAGACAAACAAAAACTAGTTGTAAAATGCACTTATATTTGTGCCCAGTGTACTAGTTTAGACCCTTGCCACTGGACCCAGGGGGAACTCTCTCTTAGAATGAATTAAAAATGTGTATATTGAGATAACTTTGATTGTTAAATAATGATTACTTTGTCTCTCATCACAGCTGAACCAGTTGTAACCAAGAGAGTGAGGACAGTGATTGAGGAGATGGTTGATGGAAAGGTGGTGTCCCGCACAGAGGACGTGGATACAGAGGTCATCCAGAAGTAGACAAGACTGTCGCGCCACCAGACCTGGGTCAAATAATTCTTAGTGTTTGTTGGGTGGGGAGTACGTAAGGTTAATTTCTCAAATACGCCTTTCTTTTTCTGGCCCTCATTGTATTTCTCTGTTTGGCTGGTTACACCCATCTGTACACACTGAAAAATACTAAAACAAACTGGGAAAAAATTATTTGTTGTCCTTATTTGATCAAGGTCTGGAGCCCGCCCTCATTCCACAACACTGCTCAGCTCTACTTTGTACTGTTAGATGTGTCCACAGCGTTCAGCTCTAGACGCCATCCACAGTTTCACCATGCGGTTTAAGTTTAGTCTTTAGTGAACTTGTGCAATCCTGATCCTCCTGGAAATTTGGATGTATTGCTCAAAAATATGAAACAATAAAAGATTTAAAATGTGAATTTACCGGTGTTTCTTGTATCTGGTGTCATTGTCATAGAGACATACTCAAATTATGTGTCAGTACTTATTTTTTCTTCACTTTTTATATTAATCTCCTCTCATTTGTTAATATCCTATTGTAAACAAGGGGTTAAATGAGCGTTTAGCCAGTTTGGCTAAATTTTAATGAGCAAAGTTACCTAACAAACCATGTTTTTTTTCTGTCTGTCCTATCTCTGGTTATCATTACAGCAGGCCTTTTTGCCCTGCAACTTGCTACATGCAATGCCGTATGTCAACATTAGGTGTCACTGTGCGCTTGATTGCCTTTGCTCAGAAAGGGAAGGGAACGAGGAGGACTGAGGCCAAATAATCAACAGAAAAAGTCTCCCTTACACTCGTCATTAGATTATTTACACTGTCTTCCCTTTCCATTTTTTTAATAACCACTGTGATTCTTAGATTTATGCCTATGTGGGTGTGTATGACTTCTCAACTTAATGAAAATATGAGCATATTTTAAGGGAATGGTATGTTTTGACACATAGCACCTCTCATTTGACACAAGAGGAGTTACATGTCTCATTTTTAAATATCAAAATATTATTGTCAAAGAAATCATGATAACATGGTATTACAAGATCCATAAACGCTAATTTTGAGGCTGTAGAGCCTGCTGAACCTTTTCCTTTTCTTGTTGTCACTTTCTCCAGTACCTTGTATGAGTCCTGGTCCTATGATCCAGTTTATCCACAGGCATGATTTCATATAATCTGGTCAGTGATGCATAACCCCATCAGTTAGCACTGAACTGACAGATGCATGAGTGCAAATGTGTGAATAGTATTCTGACAACACTATGTCATGGTGGGAGAGTGTGAGTTTTCAAATTAGTTTTGGAAATAAGGTCTGCATTGAGAACTTGCCTGAATAAATACATGTTAAGATCTGCCACAGGTTTAAATTGGTGGCTCTGGTATGTCTTTACGTGTCTTTGTCATCTCTGTTTCCTCTTTCATTATGCACATTGTATCTGGTCTGGTTGTAAATGTTAACTCAACGCTTATTATTTGGAATAGAACAGCACTTCATTTCAAAGAATTAAATGTAAAAGGCACTTCGTTTTCCTTTCTCCCTCCCTCACACGCACACTGTACATGTAGTGCTTTCATTCTCCCTCTAGATGGCGGTATATTTACAATAATAAGGATTGCCAAGTCGTGACAGTTTGCTAAGATCTTGGATTTGTTGAAATGCTCAACTGATCCTGCGGGGATTCCTCCTTCATAATTGCTTGGTTGGTATAATCATGGCCCGAAATGTGTGATGATGATAACAACAACAACAATAATAATAACAATAACAATAACAATAACAATAATAATAATAGTTGTTGTTGTTTTTAAAAATGAATGAAAAAAGAAAAAGAAAACAAACAACAAAAAAACTTTGCGATTTGTGAAATTGTTATGGCATTTATGCGCGGTTTGCCTTGAAAAATGAATTAATCTGGACAGTGAAAGATAAAATGCTGCCTAAAAGTTATGTAAACATGATCAATTACCTTCTTTTTTTCCGCTGCTGTGTATAAAAACATGATTTTATTCTGTTCCAGATTATTTTACTCATCATTTGAAAACTGTAACTCAGACAACATAACTGCTGCCATGAGAATAAAATTAATCTCTCGAGCCATTTACTAACAAAACAGTAACATTTAGATTTCGTAAACATCTGCATTGCTATTCAGTTCCATACATATTACATATCTTATTTTGTGCCAATAGGCATTCTCACCGATATTTATTGTCCCAAACAAAACAAAATAAAACAAAACAAAACACACGCTGAAAAGTTGGTCGTGTGGTCTTTTGTCCTTGCTCTGCATCAAAACCAGTGGTTTAAATACTAACAGTCCCTTTCATGCATTCACCTCTAATAGGTTATGCATTAACCCATCACTGCCATAACGTGTAACCTAATGCTTGAACTGAGCAGTGTCTGTTCAGTGCCTTTAGAGATATAATACATCATAAAAAAGCAGCGGGAGACAGGGACTCTGATACAGTGAAGAGTTATATCCAGTGCTGCAGCATGTGGTCAGCCTCTGCTGTAGTGCATCACTGTGTCACTCAAGGCTCGTGGTCCCCAGTCACGACCTAAATGATGACAAAATTCTGCACCACGGGAAGTTGACGTCACCGCGGTACAGTCACCTCCTCGGTGATGTCACTGGACGGACGTGGTAGTAGCAAGGCTATTGCCATCTGCTGGATGGACTCAGCCACTCACCTAACATTACGTCAGTGGGGGAAACGGGAGCCAGCTCCGGCTCGGTATAGCCTGGAAGTCTGGATCTGAATACAAACAAACTGAGAGGGGCTGGCCCAGTAACTCCGTAGCTATTGGACAGAGGGCTTTTGATCTAACACAGTATTTCAACCCATTTAAGTTAAGTTGACAAAAGTGGAGGCTAATTAAAAACCCTTTCACAGTCTGCAAATAAAAGAAAAACTCGGTTGTTCAATCTCTGTATTGATTCAATCTGAAAAACGCACATTTAGGTGAAACAATAGATTAAAAAACTGTCTGTGGTCTGATTAGTTGCACCTAATCAAGCATAGCCTGAAATGGGATGGTAGATAACCTACTTTTCTGTTTGGTACATACAAATATCAAATCTTTGAGATTTATTAACCAGGTTATTTATTATGATTGCTGATATAACTGCAGGAAGAATGGACTTGTGTGGGGAAAGTGATGTTTTCAGACAATACTGTTGTGAAGAGCGGCTGCTGCTGTCCATGGTGCTGAAACATAGAACGCGTCTGCTGAGGAAACGTTTATTGATAAGGGAATAGAAATAGAAATAGAATAGAATAGAAAGGGGGAAAAGGAAAATACAGCTGAAACATTCACCCCCACTGGAGCCTAATGTGGCCTTTTTCTCCTTTTGAACCGAAAAAGCAATACGATGTAACAAGTGTCGTGAGACTGGGCTGTTTGTATGAGATAATGGTAACAGATTAGGCGTTAAGAGCTGGTTATGAGAATTACAACTTGGTGTGCTAAGTGAATGTGTGTATGTGTGTGTGTGTGTGTGTGTGTAGTTGTGGTGGTGGTGGTGGGGGTTGATCATCATCCTCGGGGTCCTCATTATCATGATGATGAGAACCCCATTCTCACATGAGTAAGCGCGCCTCCGCTAAAGGAAGGGCTGCATCCCCACTGACTGTTCCCTCTCTCTGCAAGCAGCAGCAGCGTTTACTGAGCAGAGAGAGAGAGAGAGAGAGAGAGAGAGAGAGAGAGAGAGAGAGAGAGAGAGAGAGAGAGAGAGAGAAGCAGTACGGACTCCGCCTATACCGCCCCAACATCAAGCTCTGGTCCGGCGGCGGTGGCACCACAGACCGGCCAAGTGATCCAGTGGCCCCTCAGCTTGAGTCAACTCCCGACGCGAAAATGGAAATGGGCTCCCCGTAAATCCGGCGGTGGAGGGGAGAGGCGGGCAGGCGGGGGGTGGGGGGGGACGACGAGAGTGGTGGAAAAAAAGACGAGGACAAACAAAAGCACAACCGTGGGTGCCTGCAACCATGAGCGGCTTGCACTATTTGCCCGAGCTGCGGCTGCCGCTGCTGCCGCTCTTCCCGTGGACCATGTCGTGAGGTGTGGCTCGGAAACGCTCCGGGGATCCTGTCAGCCGAAACGACACGCCGAGGAGGGGTGGTGGTGGTGGAAAAGATGTCCGCCTCAGTGGGGCCCCAAGGCGGCCCTCGCCCACCCACCGTGCCGCCATCCATGCCGGATCTGCCGGACCTCAGCCACCTCACCGAGGAGGAGAGAAAGATCATCATGGCAGTGATGGTTCGGCAAAGGGAGGAAGAGGAGAAAGAAGAAGCCATGCTAAAGTAAGGACAACATTTCGTTTTCTGTGGAACCCCAAACGCGTAATGCAAAGCGCACAGCCCCCCTTTGATGAGAAAGGTGTCCCCGGTACGCTGCCCATTATAGTGCAATATATTACCAATATGCCTGCTGATTGCCATTGTGGTGGTCAGCATCACACACCCATCACACCCATTCACTACTAGTCGTTGCTTTGCCTGCACTCACGTTTTTTTTTTTTATTCAAAGCTGTAAACGCCGTCGGTGCTATTGCAAGTTAGCTTTATCTAAGAATACTTCACTCCAAAAGGCTTGAAGACCTTCGTCGTGTTTCACCCCTCCCCAGAAAAAGCATCCAAAAAATAAGACAGAGGCGGGCAGTAATAGCTCAGAATGCAGCCTGGTGTTATGCGCTTCCAAAAGCATTCATGCTCATCAGAAACAGCAGGTTAGGTGTCATGCTCGAAATCAGCTCTTTCGGAGGCATAAATCGATTAATGGATTAAAACAGTGATATACTGAAGTCCGAAACAGGGTCAAACAAGTTACAGGTGTAGATACGGCCGTGGAGATGGGGTGTGACTATTTGTGGGGTGGTGGTGGGTGGGGGGTGGGGGGAGCCGGGGATGAATCATACCATTATCCATCCGTCACCCACCCGTTTCCATCAATGGGGAAAGTAGGCTATGCTTTTCTCCCCCAACACGTCGGCATCCATATACGATATCTGCTCACATCTCAGGCCCTTTTACGCACGTAGCCTATAGGCTGTAGAGGGTTTGTATGTAGAACGCAACATGAAGGATTGTGAGCACAACGAGGGAACGTGTGTGTGTGTGTGTGTGTGTGTGTGTGTGTGTGTGTGTGTGTGTGTGCACCAGTTTGACTGGGGGACAATAATGACATTATAGCCCATAGCCCTAGAGTGACACAAACCATTTATTTTATATGTCCGCCAGGCGTTAGCTCCCATCATTTCTGCTCCACTCGGTGGAGAGAGGATGGGGTGTGGTTGGGAATCTTAGCCGATGTAGGCCTTAACCGGGCACGATACGGGCCAAGATGACAGACTGGATTTATTTCAGCACCTTTGCAAGCGCTCTGAAAACAGATCCAATGATCATCAGTTGCCTCAAACCTCCCATTCTTCACTCCCACCCAAAAAGAGCTATAGTGATTCTATAATACATTTGAGAGTAATACCATATAAATATCACAGCAAAACTATAAACCCCTAAAGGAGTATTATGGGAATACCACAGTGGTACCATAAGAGATGCAAGATATCCTAAAGCATGCTTAAGGTCGAAATAAACTCACTACTGAGTATCACAGTCCTGGTACAAGTCCTTAAAGGTATATAATTGAAATATTACAGGGTGGCTCTACATATCTTGCTATCTCTGTCTCTTACAGGAATTGTTGCTTTGTAAGGTTTTTCACCTCACAAGGAATGGTAAAGGCACCAGACCTGTGTGAAGCTGAGGCTATATGTCAATTTTCCCTGACCATGTTCACAGTGAGGGCCCAGTAGGTGAAAATGAGCTTAGATGGCTGAATCAGAAAGCATAATAAAGGATATTGCTGTTGCCCATCATATCACTCTTGCTTGGTTCACATTATAATGGCTGTTTTCATTTCCTGACCGGAGCCTTGGGGGAGCTGGGTGAGAGCTGCCTTGGTCCCCTTGAGAGGAAGTGATGTATTTAATGTTCCATGAGGCCCTGCACAGCACAGGTACCGTCTATAATGGCTTCATCATCTGGCCAATCATTGATGGGACCACTCACGCAGCACACATGTTACCCTGTCTTTTCGTTTAGCCATAGATCCTCCATGGATGAAGAAGAGATGTGATTATTAAAAAAAGGACAGGTAGATAGACAGATCAATGCATAGATGTATAGATATATAGATCTATTGATTGTGTTTTAAAGTGTAAGATTAACCATCAGGGCCTGTCAGGGGCCCAACATTCCTGATCAGTCCCAGGAGAGATGTGATTGCAAAAACTGACACCAGTCACACATGTTTTCACACCCAAGCGGGATGACCACACAAACACATGGTGCACCTGACCCAAAAAGAAATTCTAAAATAAAGCGACAGACCACATGCTGTAGGCTTGGCCATGGCTGCAACACCACGAGCATCAGTGTGCAACAGGTGTGTTGAAGGGACGGTTTAATGCCAAAATCAATAGGACTACCAAAGAATTCTGGTCTCCAGAGTAATACAAAAAGAAAGATTAGGACAATGATGGATGACAAAGGCCTTGATGGATCACCTTAAGCCGTTGAAATATACATGGTGAGCTGCATGGAGAGAATAAAACTGCACCAAAATGACTGATTTGGTCATAGAGAGAGACATTTAAATATAGATGAGTCTCACATAGATAAACACAGACCATCTGGTTATACTTTAATTGCCAGCATTGTTACCACTCTCTCATTATTCTCTGTTAGCATAATAAAGTTATCATCTCTTACCATTTTACAGTCTGTTGACAGTGGAGATGGACAAATATGTTGGTTGTCAAAGCTGACAAAACGGGCCAACAAACATACAAAAAAGTTTAGATGTTTTTGATAATAAGGACAAATCTGTGTGTTACTTTTCTATGATTCCATTATTTAATAACTGATTTATTTATCCCATGCATTTCCTTTCTTTTTTCCCTCTTTTATTTCAATTTGTACATGGTTATGTTGAGTAAAAAATAAAATTTAAATCCCTTTGAATACATTATGTAAAAGAGAAATCTAAAAAATATTGTTTTGAATATGAATCTCTGACAGGGTGTGTACAATAACAGACATAGTTTAGTCCTCTGTGTGCCAGTAATTCATGTTGCAACACACATATTATGAGGTAGCTCAAAAAAAGCATGTTATCATTTTTGTGCCAGCTGCTAATATGTGACATATTTATTCCTTACAAAAAAGTAATATGGGAAAACTTACATATAAATTCCAACGCCATGCACCTTTTGAATGCATGTTGCTTTTTTTTTTTTTTTTTTTTTTTTTTTTTTTAATTTGTGGACACAAATTTTTTCAATTTCTATTCTGACATCATGTGACAGTTTTTGCCTCAGGTGTGAAAATTTAAATGTATTGATGAAATGTGTTTCTTTACCCACACATGAATATTTTTTCACATCTTCGCCTGCTATTACATAACATGAGACTTCATTTCAAATGCAAAGAGACAAATCTGACTTTTTTGTAAGGGATACTATTCAAACTGACCCTTTCCATCAATTAATTTGGCAAGCACACCTAGCAATAATTATTTGTTTTCAACCAACAGAAGGGACAAAAGTAAAACCACAGACTTGCCCCCTTTACAGTGAACATTCATAGACTGTAATGAACTTGTCTTACATCTATAGTGTGCACCAGTACCATACAGTCCAGCCTAGTTGCAACACTGCCTGAGACCTGAGCAGCTGGTAATGATAAGATTGTATCAATATGGGACTCTGTCTCACCAGTTCAGCCTCTGCGCGTTGATGGCTGAGTGTCCTGGTTTGTTGGCCTGCCAGTGGAGCTGGCTCTGGGCTAATAATTAGCCCTGTCCAGTCTGTGAGAAGTCAACAGCTGGTCTTTGCTATACTGATACTCAGTACCAGCAATGCTTTGTGCTTGATTAATACATCATAGCCTTCAGAGACGTCTCTCATTTACTCGCTGCATGTCCGCTGACTTTCTAATCCTGAGGAAGTTAATGTGATTGAACTGTCATGCAAGTGGGCGAAATTCTTGAACATGGCGATGACCAGCTGCTCCAACCTGGCACATAACGCCCTGCCACCTAAATCCTCCCACCAGCAGAGTGGGAAATCTTCCCACTGTCCAACACTGCAAGCTCTGACCCTTCACTCACACCCTTCTCCAGTGGTGCAAAGAGTACTACAAATTGCTACTCAAGTAGAAGAACTGATGCTTTGCTGATTTTTTACTTCAGTAGAAGTAGAAGTACTGCTGTAAAAAGCTACTTAAGTAAAAAGTAGCTCATTTAAAATGAACGCAGACTACAAGTTACTGAATTCCTTTTCCAGAACAGGAACTGTGTTAGATGTGATCTTTTCCATGCAGTTATAAAAGGAGGAAAGAATGTGCTTCAAACTACATTCTTTTAAAGGAGCATTTGGCAAAATTATAGAGGGTTAATTGAAGTGAACTGACAAATGTGCGTGTAATGTGATGGTTGAGTCTACACAATTCGTATTGTCAGGACGACTCTCCACACTTGTTCCACATTTAGTTGAGTCTAAATGGTCCTCGCTATGATCGACCATCTGCAGTTTTTCACTGTGCACCTTTCAGTGTAAAATTTGGAAATGACAAAAAGTAGAATCAACAAAGAGGAAGCAGGTTCCTCCTCTCATCTTTGCTGCTGAGTGTTAATTGTCAAAGGTTCCACAGTCTGTCATTGACCATTTTTTCTCTGTAATGGATGCGATTTAAAATGCATTGAAATACAATACTCAAGTGAAAACGTACTGAAGTAAAAGTTTAAATACTCAAAAGTGCACAAAAAACTGCTCAATGACAGCAACACAAGTAAAAGTAATTAGTTACTTCTGCCTAAATCCTTCTCCCCCAGCACCCCAAGCTCCCGATCTGCAGCTTCTTGAGGTTTGCGAAATGTAAATAGAGGGTGTAGCTATGTTAGACAGGGATTGATGTGTAACACAGCAACAGGAGAGAATACTGGGGTGGGAGTACAGTGGTGGGTGGTAGGTGTGGTGATTTGTCTTGTACCAGTTTTAAAGTACGGCTCAGTGCAAGTCAGCTCTATTTGAGATGGTAGTAATTTACTGGAATCCACAGGTGAGTTACTGAGTTACTTAAATCTGAAATGATCCAGTCCTTTCATCTGAAAGGGTGGTGAGTTTCCGCCCAGAACCATTTGAATCTCAACTTTTTTTTAAAAGAAAATTTCTCAAAGGTTCTGTGTAGAACCCTCTTGGTTTGTTCTACATGAAACTCGATGAAGAGATTTTTTTTTTTTTTTTGTAAACTCCCCTTAAGTGGGTTGTTGGTAAATCCCTTGGAGTATAAAAGGATTCTTGGTAAAATCTCCTGGGACAGTTCTTGAAACACCTCTTACAAGGTGCACAGGTTCCAGATAGATCCCCCAAAGAGGTTTATGGGTAAAATCATTGCATCCTAAAAGGGTTCTCTGCATAAAATTTCACAACATATCTGCGTGGCACCTTTTACAGAGGTCTGGGTCACAGGAAGAAACCCTTCAGTGTAAAACCTTTACAAAGAGTAGTACCTAGACAGAAAAGCCAAAGAAACCTATACGTTTGTAGTTAGCCCTTTTATTTCTAAGAGTGTGCGTTGTGAGGTTCAGATTGGCCGTGGCTTGTTGCTTGACATCCTGTATACCGGACGATGGACCAGATGGAGAGAAGAGGGCAAAGGAGGAGGGAGAGAAGCGAGGATTTGGAGGCTTAAGGATTAGAATGGCAGAAAGAGTGGGAGAAAGAAAAAGGGGAGAGAAAGGAGGGGGAGAGCCTCTGTGAGGGGCCCCTAGGAAGACTACACACACGCACACACACACACACACACACACACACACACACACACACACGCACACACGCACACACACACACACACACACTCACACACACACACACACACATCGCTAATCTCTGTTCCACAGTGGTCCCCCAGGCTACAGGCTACAGGGTGCATCTGGAGGCCAGAAATGCCTCTCCTTGATGTGTTTGGTGTGGCTGCTACTGCCCAGCAAGAGGTCACTCGTTGGGGAGATGGGAGGGGTCATTCAGTGGAGGATACAGTTGTGATGTGTGACTTCATGTACCAGGCATTTCACCATCAGAACTTGAAGAGCTGGATGCACAGATAGGTTCATGTATGATTATGTACCATCAGCCTGGTCTGATGAATTGCAGTGAAATGAGTGTATGCAGAGAGAGAAATACGGTTCCCACCACAAAAGAATGACACAGAGCAAGTACAACTAGAAACAGGAAACAGGAAAGTGCAATGGAAGGGTGTGTGTATTTTCTCTCAGCCCCAGTGTCTGGGCTTCAGTTCCCAAGCTTTGTTCAAACCCACAGAACTTTATTTTAAATTCTAGTGGATGTATTAAAGGGGAAGATAAATTAAATTATAAAATGAGTAACAGGGAAATAAAATGATCCAAAATATCTAGATACACCTCTGTTTGTCAAACAATGTGGAAAAATAGGTTTGTTGCTTTTTCTAACTTGAAAATTATCTCAGGGGAGGCACAGTCAAATGAAACCTCACCCTCACCTCAGCCAAATTGGTTTAGTTGACTAAATCAGACCTCAACCCAAAACTTCACCAAAATGTGTCCAGTTCCTGCTTTTTTCACATAATCCTATCTGTTGCATTGTTACATAATCCTTTGTAGTGGGGGATTGCAACACATCATTCATGTATACAGCACATTTTTTATATTTCAGCTCATTTCAAACACTTTTTCTTCAGTCAGTTGACACACGTTACAGTCTCAGCTGCCATGTTACCTATGGCTCCTGTCATGGAAAACCTGTACCGTTCAAATGTGACGTTACAGGCTTGGGATCAACTTTCCCAGGCTCTCTTTCACCAGTGAGATGGTATAACTAGAATAGGTAGAGGAGTAACAGTATGAAGGAAAAGATAGTGGAAAATGTCCTTGCAGGATCCTATATCATACATATACAATATATGGCACATCTGGAATAATTAAGATTGGAAGTTTCATCAGAACCTGGGTAACAGCCGGTTACTGTAACTCAGTTGCCAGAATAAAATGTTGCCATTTTACGTTTCTATAAACCAACAAATACGTCATTGAGTATTTGCAATCCTGGCTGTAATTTGTAGCATCGTTGAAATGGTTGTCTCTCTTTCTAAATTTGGTAGCATCTATAGTGATTAAAGATCATTGCTGCTATGGGTTTGCACTAGCATTCCCAGATACCACTCGTCAATCAAAGAATGTAGCTGGCATGCCTAGTTGAAGTGTTTATCCTTTGATTTTCTGTTGAAATGTGAATTTCTGTGGATAGTAAACCAGTGTTTTCTGGCTCTTCTCAAACCATCTCTGTTGCTCCTGCCAGAATCATAAAACACCTCACCTCCTGTGATGCACAGGAAGTGACCGACACTGGGTGTTTATACTCTGGGTATTTAGAAAATCAAATATAAATGCTTTTGTGAACAGGGTTGAACTCCTCTTGTATGATATGAATGGATGATAGAGAGAAGGGTTGAAGAAAAAAATCATATTGCAATTAATTTTAGATATTGCAATTGCGATATTACTCACAATTTTAGTAGGAGTGATACATTTTGCATCTTATTTTTAATCTTGTGTTAAGATGATGACGATTTGAAGGCTAGGGCATCTCTGTAGAACTACAGTACTTCCTGTCGCTTATTTTACTTTGATCAAAAAATAGCAGCTCCTGCAATTTGGATATTCCATTTGACCACATTATGATTTTGATAATATTTCAATTAACTGTTCAGTCCTAATTTTTTGACAGTGTCATAATGCACATGCAGAGGTCAGTGCAGGTAATGCCATGACAAGCTTACAAAACACAGAA
This sequence comes from Myripristis murdjan, assembly GCF_902150065.1. Taxonomy (NCBI): domain Eukaryota; kingdom Metazoa; phylum Chordata; class Actinopteri; order Holocentriformes; family Holocentridae; genus Myripristis; species Myripristis murdjan. Next base: position 35,334,009 of record NC_043980.1, read on the forward strand.
TAAATGTATAGATGTGAGGCAGTCTGAAAATGCATGCTTTGGGTGGAAATTTACCAGTGGGAATTGACTGTAACTCCACTAGCATGTTTCTCTTGCTAAGCACCACCTGTGTGTGTGCGCATGTGTGTGTGCATAAGCCATCTGGGAGGAGTATGTGGCTCTTGAGCTAGAGCTCTTAACAACAAAGCTGAACTAAGCTGAGCTGTCCTGGCCCTGTTCATGCATGAAGCATGGCGCCTAGAAAAATTTATGTGATGCGCTGTTTAAGAAGGTCCACCTATTAATCTTGAACATTTCAGATGATGTTGGTGAAAATACTGGCTTTAACAACTGTCATTCAAGGGCTGAAACCTGAGAACATAGACTTAATTCATGTTGTCTTTAAGAGACAGCCCCTGCAGTGTGTTCACTGCTACAAAATTATTTGAAATGTTGAGTTTTTACACATAAATGAGCTGTAATCTTGTGAATTTTGCTTTATATTTGTCCTTAAGTAGCTTCAAACTTAGACATTTTTTTTTCTCCCAATATTATATTAGTAAGTGTATATAAGTTACATGAAACAGAAAAATATCAAGAGTTGGTGCTGATGTGGATGATGTTTTTGAGCCATAAAATTTCCACATTTGCACACACACACACACACACACACACACACACACACACACAAAAAGGCTTTATATTTCTATGATATAGAAATATATTTCCATATATGATTCTATATTTCCATATACTGAGTTTATGTTTTACGTTGTATGTATCTCTTGATTATTTTTAGTGAAATATATGTCACTTCTTGGTGGATAGCCTCAGCTGGCCTGCACTAGGGCTGACAGGATGCAAGAGTGACTAACATTACATCAAGTTACCAAATTATGTTTCCTGAGTAAAAAAAAAGAAAAGAAAAGAAAAAAAAAACCTTTTGCCTCAACCCGACTTGGTGTCTCCCAGTTAAGATAAACAGAAACATTTTTTTTTTCCCAAGCGGAGTTAAGAGTTTCAAGGTTTCTGGGAGAAAAATGCTAATGTTGAATTATGGATCAGCTCTGAAAATAGCACACACTTGGAAGCAGATCCTGAAATATTTAAATATACAGTTTGCTGGCTGCTGTTGATGTTCTGTTTAATTTTTTTCCCCCTCCTGTTTCGTTTTTGGTCCACTGTTGTGTTTCATGTTTCTACCTCATTTGTGTGGATATATGGAGGCATGCATGTGTTTTATGTGTTTTCATACACATGCATACTCATACGCGTTACATCTGTGTGTCTGAGAGCATGTGAGGCCTCTGCAGTGCCTCTGTAAGCAACACACAAGCCGACGTGCGGCTCCAAAGGGCCTTGTTCTGCTTTCTTGGCCTGTGGATGTAAGCTTGCAGAAGGGAAGAACATTCCCCCAGCCATTCTGTCTTAGAATGGCTTAAGCACTGTACAGTTTGTCCTGTTGCTTTGCAGCCTGCTTCTATTCTTTTCCAGACATCTGGAGAGTGGATGAATCTCAGCGCTAACACCACGCTCCATGTGTCTGTATTTGGAAAGTGCTGGATTGGATGTTCACACTTTGCTCTTAATTAAAAGAACTCAAAGTCAGTCAGGTGTGTCTGCAACACCTGGAAGAATGTATGCCATTGGGGGAATAGCGTTGTGTGTGTGTGTGTGTGTGTGTGTGTGTGTGTGTGTGCGTGGGTGGGTGGGTGGTTGGGTGTGTGTACTTATTTGTGTGTGTATAAACATGTGTGCAAGCTTCTTTTGTATGTGTGTATGGGCTTGTGTTGGCATGCATGTGTGTTTTTCTGTGTGCATGTGTCTGTTCTTGTCTATCATTCTCAGTGGAGTGCCATTGTTCTTTGTGAACAATGGAAGAACTTTGACACTTGTTGAGAAATGCTGCATATTTTATCTTTTTTTTTTTTTTTTTTTTGCCTCCCTCAGTTTTTCACTGTCACAGCAAGTTCCAAAATCCTGTTTGGCCACCGTTTAGATCACACTCTCAGCCATGCCTTGCTCTAGTGTTACTGAGTTATATAATAATACAGTACAGACACTGGCGAATAAAAAAGAAGAGAGACAAATATCACATAAATTAGAAACCAAAATAGATTTTAAGTTATTTGTTACTTTTACTGTGGCCAAGGACTTGTAGCAAAACTGACAGGAGTCTGGCACAGCTGATGGTCACCTATAATTGTCAAAAACTCTTATTTCCATGATAGACATGAGCACTAAGGACCAACTGGAGCAGAGATCCAGACCCTTCAACTATAATGCTGTTTATTCATTTGCTTTTTGACTTGGGAACAAAATACTACATGCCAGTCTCTCACTCCTAGACCCATTCTCCATTGTGATTTAAAACATGGGGAGTGTGGTGGGCTGTCGGTAGCCCTTAGAGTGAGTTTTGAAAGCCGTAAATCTCAGCAAACATGAAACTGCTTAGTAACCATATCAAATAACCCAACCAAAACTCTGCAGATGCATATTTTATTGCAACAGAACACTAAAGATTTTAGCTCTTAAAGCTGTTAATTCACCTTTAAAGTCAAATTAAAAGCATGAAAAATGTATAAAAGCATAGCCTAGAAGATGCTCTTTGGTTATGACTGTTATCCTTTAATATAGTCATGCTACACAATTAGTCTGAATTGAGGCTAAACATTTGTGTGCAGAGGCCAGAAGACAATGTGTTCATCCTGACTCATCTTGATATCTGAATGTACCGGCGAATGTTGGAAATGTTCTAAATGTTCTAAATGTTACAAATGGGGCCCGCACTTTTCTAAATCATTCTTGTTTCCCCCAAGTGTGTATTTTATCTTTTCTAAGGGAAGACAAATGAACACTCCCTTAAACCACTGACCTACCCTCAGACCACTAATATCTTTTTTTTTTCTTTTGTGATGTGGGAAATGGCCTTGTGGTTGTGTGTTGATACACCTGTGCCGCTGTGAGATCTGGTTAATCATTTCCTACCACTGATAGAGAAGAAAGAGGAAAACATGTGAGGGAGAGGGAGCAGGAGTGGCCTTTTCAGGGAGAGACAGTGATGGTGGCTTACAGTGTAGGGCTGGGTGGGACCTGAGAGTGTGTATGTTGAGGGAGAGAGAGAGAGAGAGAGAGAGAGAGAGAGAGAGAGAGAGAGAGAGAGAGAGGCTCAGCCTGTTTAGTGCTCCCAGAACTCACCAGCATTAAAGTTTAATGAGGATGCATTCTGCTTCGGCTGACCAGGATCTCTCTCTTTCTCTCTCTCTCTGTCTGTGTTTGTGGTCAAGGGAACTGATGGGCCTGTTTCATGCATGGCCATACAGAGCATCAGCCATGCCCAGCATTTGTACAGTCCACTGACACAAACCACTCCACAATAGGTGCTAATGTGTGGTTGTTCATATTTACATACAACAGATCCATCATTCCATTAGCAAAGATATTGCACTCTTAGAAAAAGCTGAACTGTGTATAGGGTGTGTGCCTGGGGCTGATTGTGTGCGTGCGTGTGTGTGTGTGTGTGTGTGTGTGTGTGTCTTCACGTGGCTGTGTACACTGAGAGGAGTTGAGGGTGTTGGAGGAGCACTCTATCTATTGTTGTCAAAGATAGCCACCGCAAACGAGAGAGAGAGAGAGTGAGAGAGAGAGAGAAGGATGTTGACACACCTGTATTTGATGTAACTGATGTTTGATGCACTCCATATCTGTTCGCTATAGCAGCTCTGTGGCTGTGGCTTGACACTATCACTGCCGACACCACCTACACATGACAAGTACAGATTCAACATGTACAGTGTTGTGGCAAAGACGTAAACACCTACGTAATTATCAGTCTATTTCATGTAACCACTTTTATTCCATAGTCATGCATGCTCCATACTCCTTTCCGTGAGAGTTTTCTAAAGCCTGTTAGACTCTCTGACTGTTGGGCTGCAGAGAACCAAAAGCTGTGGTAAAACTGCTGAGTCATGCCTCTGAAACATGACTAAGAGACTGAAGTTCGTGAGTGCTAAAATGCGTGTGAGATGGCGTGGAAAGGTTCTTAACCAATTATATTTGCCACCTTGCCTCTTATGACCTAATATGGATTTGGTTTTTTGTCCAGCAGCAGCTTTCACCATTCAGGATGTAACCAGAGGGTATGAGTAGTGAAGGTTTTCTTTGTTTCATTGAAGTAGCCTGCACCAGGCAACTTTGACATTGTTGGTGCACTGCTCTCTCAATATTATTAAAGCCTAAAGAAATGCTACTTCAAATGTTCTCTACTTTAGTAAAGACACATGTCATCTCACCTCTCTGTCTTCCTAGTTGGTCAGCCACAAATTAAAGGAAAAATCGACATAAAAATGTATTCTACCTGAACTGCTTCAATGCTCCTTGGCAGAGACTCTCCCAGTCTCTGGAGCTCTACTGGAGGGATGGAGCTCCCGTCTTTGAAGACATTCCCTCATTTGGTGTTTTGATGATGGTGGTGGAGAGTACAGAATCTCACATGGGTGTTCAACTGGGTTGAGATGTGGTGAGTGTGAAGGCCGCAGCATCATAATGTACATCATTCTCATCCTCATCAAACCATTCACTGAGCCCTTGTGCCCTGTGAATACCAAGACCAAAAGAATAAGAGACCACTCCCAACAGGATTGCTTCATATAGGGTTAAGATAATCACTCAGAGTAACTTTGTTTGATTTATCTGAACTGAGCCTCTAAGGGGAGAAATGGAGCCAAACCATGCCAGCAAAAAGCCCCTCAAAGCATAACAGAGCCAGCAGACCCCCTCACTGTAGGGATCCAGCGTTCAGGCCTGTTGTGTTCTTTTGGTGGGCGCTACACATGCACTTGCCTATCTATCCAGAATATGGTGAAGGATGATTCATCTGACCACATCGCTTTTTACCACATCTCTGTAAACCAGTGTGTATGGATTTTGCACCACTTAACTCTCAAATGTGCATTTGTCTTTGTAATGAAGGCTTTATGCACTACAGTCCTACTGTAATATCCTGCTCTATGTACAGTATCTATCGGAAGAATGGTGCACCATCCCTCTAGGAGATTTCCAGAGACTTGAAGAGAATATGCTAAAGTACAGTGAAGCTTTTCTGGTGGCTTGTGGTGGCCCAACACCTCGCTAAGACAATTTATGTTTTTTTTTTTTGGTCACCATCTGTACATGGAGTCACTGCCCATACATGTGTTTTATTATGGAATGCCATAAAAAATAATTAACTTTCTATGTTGCTATACAACAGCATTCATTACTGTATCACAGCAGTCCATTAAACAAATTTGCATAACTCATTTGCATAGGAAGAGGTTTTTCGGGAGAGCAAAATCATAATTAAGATTAAGAGTTAAACTTACATTTTCACAATAATTCAACTCGGTTGATTTGCACAAAAAATTCCACAGATGACAGAGTATGATAGTGCTGGCTGAGGTATAGAGAAGTGAAGTGTCTCACTTCAGGCTGCTCAGGCTGAATCTGGCTCTTGGCTCTTTAAAAAATGTATGCATTCTTGGTACTTTAAGGCACTTAGGATAAAAATATCCACCAAATGTCATATGTGCTCACATAGCCAGACTAGTTACAGGAATATAATTACAAAAACAACGATAGTACATGTTTTCTCTGAGCTGTATTTGGTCCTCTGTTGCAAGAGCAAAATAGCTTCACAACATGAACACTGCACACATAGGCACAGCTTTGAAGAACAATGCCAACAATGGATCTTCAAAAGTAGAAAAAGATGTTCCCTTGTACAACATGTCATTAAAATGCAACACTATTTAATTTCATATATTATGTGAGCTGTAGTAGAGGTTATGTGTGTGTGTGTGTGTGTGTGATTGTGTGTGGGGGATTGTGGGTGGGGGAGGAGGGGAAACTACTAGCTACTAGCTGGCTGTGGCTGCTGGGCTACATCGAGGGGATTAGGAGTCTCCCTTAATTACGCCACAACCATATACAGTGATGGCTTATACGTCATCCAGCAGACGGTGTGAAGTCAGAGGCTTTGTACTGCATGTGTGCTGTGTGTGTGTGTGTGTGTGTGTGCTGTGTGTGTGTGTGTGTGTGTGTGTGTGTGTGTGTGTGTGTGTGTGTGTGTGTGTGTGTGTGTGTGTGCACATTAGTGTGAAAGTGAGAAAGAAATAAAAGAGAAGAGAAGACAGGAAAACTGTGTGTGTATGCATGTGTGTGTATGCGTGTGTGTGTGTGTGTGTGTGTGTGTGTGTGTGTGTGTGTGTGTGTGTGTGTGTGTGTGTGTGTGTGTATGTGTGCATGCGCACGCACGTGATAAGGACCTAGATAATAGGAATAATAGGAATAATAACCATGATAAGAATATCGATGTGACCATTTTGATCAATTACTAGGCTTTGACAGAGTGGAATACAATATATGGACGATGCAAGAGAGTGAGGTATAAAAGGAAGAAACAAAGGCAAATGGCAAGAGAAAGGTGAAGGATAGAAATGAAAAAGAAGAAAAAGAAACAAACATGAGGAGGAGAAAGACCATCTGATAGATGAGAGGGGAAGACACAAACACACACACACACACACAAACACACACACATACTTACGCTGAGGAGTCCATGCCAGAAAGGCACTCTGTTCCATAAATACGAATAAAACACTCACAACATCAATAAGAAGACTTATCAACATCTAAGCGCAGGCTTGGGGGAGGGCGGCAGAAAGTCTGAGGCTAGATGGGCTGCAAAGAGACAAAGGCTATTAGCAATAGTTCTGGGTCTGTGTCACCATAGGACTGGATCTATGTCACAATAGCACTGGGTCTGTGTCATTATAGGCCTGGGTCTATGTCACTATAGCGTTGGGACTATGCCACTATAGAACTGGGTCTATGTCACTGTAGCATTGGGTCTATGTCACTATAGCGTTGGGACTATGCCACTATAGAACTGGGTCTATGTCACTGTAGCATTGGGTCTATGTCACTATAGTGTTGGGACTATGTCACTACAGGACTGGGTCTATGTCACTATAGAACTGGGTCTGTGTTACTATAGGACTTTGTCTGTGTCATTATAGGACTGGGTCTATGTCACTGTAGCATTGGGTCTATGCCACTATAGTATTGGGTCTATGTCACTATAGGATTGGGTCTTTGTTATGGAATTGGGTCTGTGTCACTATAGGATTGGGTCTTGAATTGGGTCTATGTCACTATAGGATTGGATCTTTGTTATAGAATTGGGTCTATGTCACTATAGGATTGGGTTTTTGTTATGGAACTGGGTCTATGTCACTATAGGATTGGGTCTTGAATTGGGTCTATGTCACTATAGGATTGGATCTTTGTTATAGAATTGGGTCTATGTCACTATTGGATTGGATATTTGTTATAGAATTGGGTCTATGTCACTATTGGATTGGATCTTTGTTATAGAATTGGGTCTGTGTCAAAATAGGACTGGATCTATGTCACGGTCTATGTCACTGGAATAGGATCTATGTCACTATAGGAATGGATCTATGTTATAGGACTGGGTATATGTCACTATAGGTCTAGATCTATGTCACTATAGGTCTGGATCTGTGTCACTACAGTACTGGGTCTATATCACTGTAGGTCTGGTTCTGTGTCACTATAGGATTGGGTCCATGTCAGTATTGGGTCTAGGTTTATCGCAGGACTGGATCTGGATGCTCTCCTCTTCCTCAAACCATGCTAATCAGTGAAATCACATAGTCTTAGGTTGAAATGAAAACCAGCATGCTCTTGGACCTCCATGGCTGTGTTAGCCTATCCCTACAGCGGGGTTAATGTCTGACCATAACACAGTGCTATGTGGTTTCACATTTGGGTTCTGGAAAGATGGGGTTGATTCACAGCTGTGAATCAACCCCAGCACACATTAGAGGATTGAGGGGATTGTTTGAGAAATGGCTGCCCTATAGATACATGCTGGCCATCTGGATGCTTACAGCGTACTGTAAAGTTGTCAGGAGGGTGTGAATCTCTGGCTTTGGAGATTCAGTTTGATTCAGGCATTGGTCACACAATTTATGAACATTTTTTTAAATTTATTAATCTATTTTAGATGTGGAACAATTCAATACAGTTTGAGTTGGTAAACTATCATTGAAGTCTAAAATGTAAAGAAACTACTTAAAACTACTACTACTACTTAACATTATTTATTTATTAAAAAAAAACATAATTGATACAAAAATGCTATAGTATATTATTCTGTTAGATCAACACAAAAAAATGTAAGAGTTGTGAATGATAAAATTCAAAGTATTTTATATTGATTCAGGCTGAAGTCAGAGTGATTTATTCCATTTATTTCTTTTTTTTTTTTTCAGCAAGGACAGTCAGATATGGATGAGATGACATGGCTGACAGTACGGCACACCAGCAAAATACGCGGTTTAGGTTGTTTTATTTTTTTACTTTGACACACTCAATTTCATTTCTAATGGAAGGCTTATTACATCCCTGCTTTTTCCCTCTGCTTATGTGTTCCTGATCACATCTCTGCACTCCCTTTCACCCCCCCTTCCTCTTTCCATCATCCTGTCTTCATCCTCTTTCCATCATCCACTCCTCTTCTCAAGTGGTATTTATAGAGTAGCTCCGGATGCATTGGCTTCTCTCCTCTGCTGGTCTCTGGCCCACGCTTGTTTCCGTCTTGGCTGTCTCTCTTTGTTCATCCTTTTCTTTATCATTTGTTCTCCTTTTCCTCCTCCTCCACCTCCTCCTCCGCCTCTCTGCAGACAACAGTCTGTCTCTCCATCTTTTTTTTTTGAGATGGCAAGACTTCTGGGAGTATCTATACACAATGCTCACCTGTTCTTCCTGTTTCTTATTTTTACCTAGCTATCTTCCCCCTGTCTGCTCCTTTTTCATTTACCTCCTCTGATCAGTCCATCTCCACCCTTGCTTTCTCCTCCCCTTGCTTCCTAACAGCATGTCTCATCATGGCTGTCATCCTCCCAGTCTGTGGTTTCCGTCAGAGGCAGAGAAGCATTTCCTGGAACACCCTCACTACTGCCATCATAGAGTGCAGGGCTATTGATCTAGTAAGGTTGCCTCGCTCTTTGAACTATTACACCAATAAAAAAAAAGCTCCATATCCTGAAATATAAGCTCGTTCAGGTTCTTGTCTGACAGTGTTTGCTGTGGTGAAGCGAAGGGTCGGGAGGTCAGTGCCTTTTGCCATCCGCAGCGCCAAGGGCCGTAACAGACGTGTTTTCTACCTTCTTGTATGTATCTCTGCCAACTGAGAAAGAGTGCAAGGCGTCACCAGGAATCAGCTGATGAGACAGAAATAGTGCCGCCCCCCTTTCTCTAGTCCTCCACACACACACACACACACACACACACACACACACACACACACAAGGAGCACTCTTCCCCTCCCACCCGTTCCTTGGGCATTGTATTCATAGCGGTGCTAATTAAAAACTCCACACCAACGATTGGTGAAGAGAGTGGAGGCAGAGAGAGAGGGAGAGAGAGAGGGAGGGAGAGAGGGAGGGAGGGAGGGAGGGAGTCCTTGGACATGGTGAGCTGAATATGCGAGGCCCGAGGCGAAGGCAAACCCATGTGTGTGTTTGTGGGAGCTTGTTTATTTTTGCCCTTGTGCTTGCATGCCTGTGTGTGTGTGTGCAAATGTGCGTGCGTGTGTCTGTGCATGTGCTTGTGTGTACGTGTGTGCGCTTGTTTTGACAATGCAAAAGCAGGGCTAACCCACATCTGGCCAGTTGGCCGTCCCTGCCGGCCGGACTGTTGGGTGCTCCATGGCGCTGACCTACAGAGAGGAGACAGCCACAGTTCAGCCAGTTCACACCACTTAGACCCCCCTGGTCACTGTCTGCCACAACGACATCCCAACCACTCTATCTGTGCTCCTCTGTGGGAGTGTGAGCCTCCTGTCTATGGAGATGATTGTGCCTTTCTGAATTTCTTGTGTGCCGTGTTTGAGGGAAACACCCAAAATGAACTTTCTGACTCTGAATTAAAATGTGTGTCTCCTAGAAATATGACACCTTCCCTGATTTCAACGCTGAATCTGATGTGTAAAATCAGGCATTCGAAATCATCTTAATGTGAAACATACTCATTATACAGTAGATCAAGTTTGCAGCTGGTCATGAAGTGGCTTGCCATTTGATAATAAGATAAAAGTTTCAATTAACTTCACATGAAATTCAATGAATTTAAATTATCTGCATTTATCAAATTAACAAAACAACAAACAAACAAACAAACAAACAAAAAAACAGTAAATGTGGTGGGAGAAATTTTTTTTTACCATTATTTGGCATTAGTGAGTGTTAACCTCTGACCCTGTGTGTGCATCTTTGCATGTGCATTTGTGTGTATTTACAGCAGCCTAGTGTACATGGGAGAAAGCAGGGACATCTCCCCTCCCTTCTGCAGCCTGTCCCTTCTGTCCCGCGCAATTTATTCCACCTACAAGTTCATCCAGTTACTAAATAGTTCACCCTCTGTCACCAGTCGGCCGTCCCACCTCATCTTTATTCCATCTTTTTTAATGGTACTTTTAGTAGACACCTTTCGCAAGCATTTAATCCTTTGTAACCGGAGCAAATTCACTAGGTTTCTTTCACAAACACGGGGAAAAGGGTGATTGCCAAATTAGCAAGAAATAATAAATAACCAACAAATTAGCAAGAAATCAGTAAAACGTTACAAAAAAAAATACCAGACAATCATTAATCATTAAAAATAAGCCTAATAAAAAATAATTACTAGAAAAAAAACTCACAAGGAATGCACAGTATATTTAAATTATCTGTTTGAAATTATCTGTTATTATCTGTTTGTAAGAGTCTGTGTGTTTTCTGTGAGTGCACAATTGTTTATTCGTGGTGGTGCCTAAACAGCTTCCACTCTATGTCAGCCATATTGAAGGCACCATCCATATTGTCTGCACACACCAGTGTAAATCTGAGCTGGGAAAAATTTGGTACCACATGATTCAAGCTTGAGGAAGGAAATCCCAGCATAGGACTTTCACCCTAGGAACGCTCTTATCTCGCATCTTTGTTTTCCCACCCTGAGAAATCTGACAGGAATAAATCCTTAGGGGAATGAAGTGCAGTGGTATAATACACTACTGATGAAACCAAAAAGAGGAAACTTTCCCTAGCCTGAGAGAATCAGAGAATGTGTCAAGGCAGACGCTGAACAGAACCAATATTTTTACATCAAATGTCTGCGCTTCTCCAGTGTATTTAATTTACTGAATTGTGTTGAATGTGTATTTTTCTCACCTGGGTATTCAGCAAGCTTTGATGCTGTAAGAGCAGAGGAGTAGGGGTTGACAGAAGAAGGCTACAGACAATGGGGGGGGTGAATCAGTCTAAATATTTGAATCATTCTCCAAACTGCTATTCACTGTCATGTCTGCATTGTTTGTTTTTTTTTTGTTTTGTTTTTTTTTAACCTCTGAATGTTCCTGCCATGTCCTAAATGCCAGCTGTGTAGTTCAGGGTACCAAGAGACAATCACTGTGTGGAAGGTGTTCAAACTAAAGCTGGGTTAATTCAGGCTGTGGCTTGCTTTTATCAGACATCTACAAATAACAATGACCTGCACATGTGCACATTTTACTTCGAGTGCATTATAATACATGTAGCTGGACAAAATAACTGTTGACAAGGCAATTTTACTGAATAACAATGCATGAAATGATATCTGGAAGTGTTTCCAGATGACACACATACAGTTGCAGTATATTGAGCCCTCAGGGCCACTGTACTTTTTGCCAGTTCTCGAGCTTTTCAGGACATGTGCAGAATGGCATTGTTGCTCTGTACTCTTCTGTTCTTGAGATATCAGACCTTGTTGCTGTCATGCCCGTTTTAAAACTGTCCATTTGTTGAACAGCAGCAGTTTGATGGGCAATGCTGTTGGTCACGAGCTTGTGAAGCGGAGATGCAACAGCCTGCATGTCTTTTTTCACGCGTCTTCCCGGCCTGTAAGAACAGAGTGATCGTGTGTTGAGAGCCTGTTCACAGATCCACAGACACACACACACACACACACACACACACACAGGCTGTTCAGACACAATTTGCATCCCAGGCAGAGACAGAAATGAACTTACTCCAGCTACAGCACTTGAGGTTGTTGTTTGAGTAACTTTACCTTTTCATACTCTTAAAAGAATACTCTTTGAATGCTTCTACTACATGAACATTATCTTATAATTATTCAGTCCCACTCTTTCTTGGCTAACTTGAGTAGGCATTAGATGTGAGAGTAGAGAGTACAGTGAGATCTCATTGTACTTTTGTCATCAAGACCTCAAACCCGTTCGGTACCCTGCCTGAGGAACTCAAGTTATAGCAAATATTGGCATTTAAATCACACATTTGTTAGGCTTGCTTTTACGCAACTGGTTTTGAGCTTGCCCATTTTTACTCTGTGTGTTGTGTGTTTTGTCTCATGAGTAAACTGATTAGTTCTGCTATCAATATGGAAACATGAACCTAGACTGTTACACTGGATTACATATGTGTATTATATATACATGTGTCAGAGGGGCGTATTTTACATGTAGGATTGTTTGTGTGGGTGTGTGTGCGTGGTTGTGGGTGTGAGAGAGAGATACGGTAGACATTAGGATCATGTGCACAGGTATGTGTGTATATATGCATGGTTCTTCACATAATATTTTTCACTGAAATTTAAATTTATGATATTTCTTGTCACAGGTGCAGCTGAGGAATCAATTAAATGGGGTGTGGGAATAAAAACTGAGGTTGAGTTCAAACTGGACCGCTTTACCCTTGTAAAAGTAACTTTAACCCCCAACAAAACAGATAATTTCACTCAGAAGAAATCAGCTGACAGGCCTCTCTTCTTGCAGTTTCCCATTTTTTTCTGCACCTAATGATGACAATAAAAACATGGTAATGAAAAAAATCCATATTTTACTTTACCATTCCTTTAATTTTTTTCCACCTCCAGTGCACAGAAATGTGCTCAAACTAACACCAAAATTTTATTTGGGTAATTGGTGTGGGATGTTCCTTTCTAGCGCAGCTATACTTTGGGACTTTGGGCTGATCAGAGCGGTGTGTTTTTCTAAAAACATTTTGTCTGGTGCAGCTAGAAGCACCAGCATTGCCAATGGAAAGACTGATGTAACTGTGGCTCTAAGAACGGGGAACAGCTGGTGCACTGACACCCGCTGACACCCAGTGCTTGACGCCACCACGTTACCATGACAACATACTGAGCACCCTCTGTTTCTGACAGCTGTTCCCATGGTGCCTGGGCTTGGCTGAGCCTCTGGACTCCCGTTGGTAGGATACGTAGCGTCACGGGGTCAGAGGTCACGGGTGTGACGTTGCTGCCGTGGTTGTGTTGTGTTGTTTTTTCCATCGTAACGTTCAGTACGGATCGGTCTAGCTGTGGTTTGTTCCTACTCTGATATGCATTTCTCATCATTTGTTTGAGCTAGACCAAAGTCTAGACCACTGGAAGTGTAGTCGTATCTTTTTTTGTCTGATGAAGAGCAGTAAGCTCAAAATGTCACAATAGGGGTGTAAACAAATTCATACACCGTGATACCTTTGCTTATATCTGTCTGCTGAACCACAGTCACTGGATTCTACTGAATGCTGTATCAAAGCTACTTTATCTATACAATTTTTGGTCTCTGTGTGCCTCTGCATCCCTCAAACCCAACTGATGTATTTGACAGATACAAAGATCAGACTGGGTGTAATGGTGTGAAATGATACTCTCATAGTACAGAGATGGTCTTCATTACGTTACCTCGTTTGAGTGAACTTGAAAGTGCCCTGGCTTTGCATTTTAGATGGAACTGTTGCTTTGATGTTTAGCCCCAAGGTTATTACAGAACATTGTAAAGCACACTTCGGATGCTCCTTTAAAAAAACTTCCGCTTTTGAACTTAAAAATAGCACACCACACATTTCCGAAAAATGCACATGAGACTTTATAAGGCTTTATGAGGTGTTAAGGCTCTGAACTTGGCAAAAAAAAAAAAAAAGTGGCATTCAGTTGCATTGATATGAGTATAGATTATTCAAATGGCACAAGATTGTTTGTTCACATTACATACATCACTGCACATTAGATATTAGGCTGCTCCAGTGTGACAAAGACATTGTCGCTGCTCCAGCTTGGTCTCAGTGTGTGATAATGTCTGCTGATTGGCCCAGTCTGCCAGTCACTTCCCTGTTCCAGCTCTGTATGGTGGCAGTCTGGTGCCTTTGCTTCAGCATAATGAACTGAACAGAGATGTTGGCTATATACTGTCAACTGGTTTCTCAGACTTGGAAAGTATCTTTTTGGCAACTTATGAAAGAATATTTTCAACCACGTCGGGGGAGACAGTATAGTTTGTGGGAATTATATAATGTTTCTTTTGGATGGCTTGCTTTTGTAAGAAGACTGACAACTAGAAGCCTTTTTTTGTTGGCTCAGAAATAATACTTTTAAGATACAGCATCTTTCTTGGAGTTTGTGTGGGTCATGGTGGATGATGTGGATGACCTGCTTGATTGTTTCTACAATGAGCAACTGCTGATGCCAGATCAGGTGTTAGGTTTTCTGCCTTTTTCCTACCCTGCTCCTGAGCATTATAGACGGAAGGATATGTCTGCTTTCAACCGACCCAGGTGATGCAGTTTATTTCACTTATATTTTAGTGCTTTTGCTGATTTTCTTACCCAGAGACAATCATTTAGCAGGTATGGGTGCATTGTCTTTGCTCAGGACACATTCGCTGTTTGTTAAGGGCAACAGATTTAGTATGAATCTCATATTTTTACCTCAGATATGTTTCTGCACTGCATTGTCTCAATTTCACAGTTTGACAAACAAGCCCCAGACATGTCTGTAAAGGCACTGTGCTGCCAAAGGGAGGAAGATAGTCCTATCATGACTTAACTGGAGAATTTCTCTGTTTCCACAAATAGACAAATTGGCTGCAAAGCTGTGAATGAAGCCATCTCTGTCTCTCTCTCTCTCTCTCTCTCTCTCTCCCTCTCTCTCTCTCTCTCTCTCAGCGAGGTAATTAAAGTAGTTTTCTGGGTCCCCTATATGAGAGACATGGTATGCTAATGCAGTGCTCCTTTGACAGTTCTGTTGGGACAACGCTTGGGGTGTTTTCACATTGGGCTGATTTGCAATTCACACTTGGGTTATTTCCATCACAGGCATCCCAAGGAAACAGTGAGGGGAGAGGCTGTGTGCCGCAGAGAGCAAAACTGAGTTGAAGTTTCATTTAACTGTGTGTGTGATTTGTTCAAAGACACCTTTCAAGTAGTGCTCTAATTGCCAGCTATTTTGTGGGAGCCGAAATGTTGTTCTCAAACTCCTGTACGCGTCACATGGCCTTCTGTTCGGTGACAATTATTTAGTCTAATGAATAGTCACTTACTCAGAAAGCCATCTATGTCTATCCCATGTATGGAGCCATGTTTTACAACAACTTTAGAAAATTCATATGTATGATGTACAACTAAAAGGCAATTTTCTCTCTTTCTTCTCCTCATACTCCCCTCTTCTCTCCTCTCCTCCCCTCTCCTCCCCTCTCCTCTTACAGAACACTGCACAAGCAGTTTGAAAGCTACAAACAGGAGGTGCGTCGCATTGGAGCGGAGACGCGGCGTCAGCAGGCCCAGCAGAAGGATGATGCGCCCACCTGTGGTATCTGCCGCAAGACTAAGTTTGCTGACGGCTGCGGCCACCTCTGCTCCTACTGCCAGACCAAATTCTGCGCTCGCTGTGGAGGCCGCGTCTCCCTGCGATCCAACAATGTGAGAAAGCTGACCCCTGACACCTTCTTTCCCACCTCCTTCACTCGCCTCATTCCTGCCATAGATGTTGGTCTTCCTGCTTCTGTGTGTCTGTTTACGTCTGCTTTCATACTTCCCGGTCACACTTTGGTTAGAGCAAAGTGTATTGGAAGAATGGCTTGGCACCAATCACTGGCCTCCAAGAAAGGCTCACTTTAGATCTGTGGCTGGAACGTTGTAGAATGGTTGAGCAAGCAAGCCCTTCAGGTCACTTGAAAAAGAAAGCACAATGGTTATGGCATTTATTATGTCCTGCATCTCCAAGCATGTCAGAGACAGTGCAGAGAGTAACACGGCAGATATAGCATGGTTAGCATAATAATTTACTCAGTTCCTTTCATTTTAATTGCAAATGTGCTTTTCCAGACACCGTAGAGAATAAGACTGGGTGATGAAGAAAAAAATCAAATGCCACTGTGTCTATGACCAAAAACTTTGATATCAATATTGTGAGGATTGACTATTGGTACATTTACACACAAAATCCACATTAGTTGTGTGGATTTGATCAGCAAGCAGGTCGAGGCCAATAATAGAACAGCTAATCAGTTTGATGAGAAAATTGCATCCCTTTACTTTAAACAACCTTGAAAACCAGGAAAAAGCAACACCAGTACCATATTTACAATATGCAAAATCCCAGATGAGACTAAGTTTCATATCAAAATATCAATATAATATTGTTACATCGCCATAATAGACAAGACATGTTAGAAATGCCATGGGCTGAACCTGAACTCACAAAGCAATGAACACACTGAGTGTTGTGCCTCAGCCTAAGAAACAGCACCACTTTCAACCACAGGCACATATCCTCGGCTCAATAGCATCCTTCGTAATGGAATAACCATTAAGAAGAGTCTTATTCCTCATTACACAACACACACAGGATGGGATGCAGTGGCATCTATCCATCAGCCCAGCATGTGTGTGCTATTTTAGGGCCCGGCCCACTTCCATCCAACCATTCTCTGGGCTCCACTCCAACCCAAGAGAGAGGACCTCCTCCTGGGTAACTTACCTGACTATGGGCCCTCCACCCTTGGCCTGCTGGTGCCCAATCTGTTCAGGATCCGCACGGCCCAGCTGGGCCTAGCATCACACTGGGACCAGACGTAAAACAAATTCAAAGGCCAGTGAGATTATGAGATAAAGATAGTATCCCTGTCGGTGAAGCCATTAATATTGCTTTCGCAGCAGGCAGACTGTTGTATGGAAAGAAAGAGATGAGGAGGCTGGCATGTTATAGAAACACAAATAAAGCAAAAAGAGCAAAGGGTTTGTTTAAAGGGAAATTCCACTGAAATTAATTCTTTGACCGTCAATTAAAATTTGCCCTGTGTTTTTGTTTTAGGAATAATCAATTTTCATTTCTTGGGGTAAGGTTGAAGGTAAACTTTAACATTAACAGGAGAAAGGGAGAAAATTAGTCTTGATGGACATGTTTGAGGGTGTGTCTGTGAATATACCTTGTGTGTGTGGGATGGGTCCTTTTCGTGTATGTATGTATGTACGTATGTGTATTGTGTGTGTGTGTGTGTGTGTGTGTGTGTGTGTGTGTGTGTGTGTGCAATGTGTGGGAGAGATGTATTTTAAGTGGAGCTCCTTGGGTCTCAGAGAGCTGCTCGCCTCTGTCTCGGGTCCTCCAGCCAGCCAAGCAGAATAACAGGGTTAGGAAAGTGTGAGCTGTGTGTCATTACATAAAAACCCTCTCCTACCTACAGTATACTCCCATTTGCCATTCCACTACAACAACTCCACGTACCTTGCATCAGCAGCACTCTGCGTTTTCCCTTGGTTAGCAGTTTGGGTCTTAAAAATACATTTAAACACTGTTAAAATGTGTATTCTCTCTCCGTTTGAGCTCACAATTACTCAGCAAAATACCTGGAGTATTAATATGATATGGTACTTAGTTTCTGAAATTGTATGATAGTATGACAGACAGATATACACATAATATATACGACAGACAATATATTCAGACAATCCCACTGAATCTATGCATGCACTCCTATTGTAGTCACCTGATGCCATAGCTAACAATCTTTTATGGGGGCACAGATGCTAAAATGTGTTAAAAGATGTTGACTGTATATCTGTCTATACATATACAAGCATGTACTTTGATCCACTCTCAGATAACTGCATGCACCTATGCATGCATTCATGGCACTGGATGGCTCTGGATGAAGCTGTCCAATGCATGTAATATGTTAAAAAACACACCCCTATTCTCTTCTTAACAATATATTGTAATAATTCATTGATTCAAAATGTGATCAGAGACGTGCAGTACTGTCCTGTGCCCTGCAGACGGCATCACAGTAGCATGCTCATGCAAACCCTATTTGTGCCAGCCAAACATTGATTAAGCTACAAAGCTTCTATACTGTTAGCCATCATACTCAGCATGGTATTATAAAGATATATTATAATTCCGAATTCATATGTAAACAGAATCACAATCACAATCAGAAATACTTTATTGATCCTCGAGGGGAAATTGGGTCAGTTGCAGTTGCTCAAATTTTCAAGAGAAGAATATATCATAAGCATAAGTAAAATTAAAAGAAATAAAACATGAAATAAGAAATACAAAAATATGTGCATTCAAAATTTTCATTATATATCAATAATGTACATAAATCTCACTTGTGCATTAATCTTAGTTGTAAATAAGTATGTGCATTATGTATAAAGCATGTGTGTCATGTGCATTATGTACAGTATTTATATGTATTTACTGTAAAGACATTTTTAAAGCAGTTTACAGTAAAGTGTGGGAAAAGCAACAATGCATCCCATGGCATCCCATCTTTTTCTTAACTGACTGGATATAAAACAAACATATGTGAAATATGGTCACACATACTGCTAAAATTGTAAAAAATAAATAAATACATACATACATACATACATAAATACATACATACATAATAACCCTAGCTTTTTGCCAGCAGTACTCCAATGGTTTGATTATAGACCAACACACGATCACATCCTGTTTAACATGAGCAGATATGAACATAAAACGCTCAACAGACAGATATAGAGCATCATAATTCTTGAAAAATTAGGCAGCGGCTGTGGAAGAATGTGCTCCATGTTGCTTTCAGTGTCCCACTTTCCTGTGTGTGCTGAGGAACTGTGACACACAAGTGATGCTGACACAGGTCATGAGTCATACCAAGGTCATGCCAAGCTGGGTCATGCATGTTGCCCTGGCCTAACTTGTGTGAGTGGTCACATACAGTCACGGCCCCCCCCACCTCTGATTGTGTCACTGAACATAAAGTGTGTGTGTCAATTTTATGCGGAATGTGATTAACAAACGTTTGCACCGCGTCCTCACTTCTTTCCCCCTTTTCTCCCCCTTCTTTCCTTCTTTTCCCACATTCTGTCCATTTTCACCTGTCACGCATTCTCTGCATCTCTCTATTTCTCACCCTTTCTTTCATTTTTGACCCCTCACCTTTCCTTTCCTCTCTCCACAATATCTCTTGCTCCACGTTTCTCCCTTACTACTCTCAATTCTCACTGCTACCTGGACTGCATGCCACAAAGGAGGACAAAGTGGTTAGCATCTTTTTTGTGTTATCTCTGTGCTGTGAATGTGATGTTTGTGCCCCCTAAACTGAAACCACTGGCTGTGTTCAAATCTGGAGCCTAGATCTGTCCTCTCTGCCTGGGCTGACTTGTGACGAGGTGCTTGATAGGTGATAGAAACAAGAGCCAGTTTGCTTGCAACAATATCTGAACTTTGTTTCCTTCTCCATTGGCCAAAGCGATCATTTCCAAGGCTGAGAAAGGGCTTGCAGAACCAACAATGGCAGATGGACATGAGTGAGCTATTGGATTGGAACGGAGCCAGTGTGTACAAATCCACATATGGATTAGTGACTTAACTGAACAGAGGGATCCCTGATAGTTCACGCTTGCCAGACATTTTTTTTTTTTTTTCAAACTTTGATTTCTCAAAGCATATACTGTCTGGGGTGGAGCCACTAGGGACTATTCTGTCCTCAGGAGATTTTCCCAGAAGTGTAAAACTTGACTAACTCTGTGTCCATTGTCTGTCTCCTCCTCCTGCAAAGTGTCTCATAGTGAAGGACAGGGTAAGGCCTTCTGGGTAATGGATTTGCTGCATGGGTCACTACTATAGTCTCCCTTTCACACATGAGTCTGTATTCATTCACAGTATCAGAATAGGAATTCAGACCCAAGATCAAGGTTGCCCTGCAGATCATGGTGGACAAGCGCCCCGAGGGCACTGGGCTAGCGATCCTGTATCAGTGCTCCTATTCTGAGAATGTCGATGAATGCAGACCCCGAACATCAACTGGGGGGCAGCGTGAGCATGAGCCATAATACAGGCTGTCTGTTGGGGCATCCCTTAACCTTATTAACTTCACCTCACCCCTCTTCCTATGGCTGTGGGCATGGCTGTGCTGGGGGGCACTGGATAGTGTAATGAACAGATGGTAAAAAAAAAAAATGGGGATGGGAGATTGGCGTTTTAGACGGCATGCATAAGAAAGCACTCCACCCTAAAGACCCTGGATCTGAATGCAGAGCAAATGCTCGCTCGTGCCTGTGCATGCTCTCCCTGCCTGTGTGTTTGAGACCAGAGCAGCCGTGCCATGGGGAGACGGGTGGGGCCCAAGTATATGTTGCCAGTTTGTCCACTTGCCACTTTCCCTTTATGCTTGTTCACTCCAACCTGTTGGGTTCTTTTCAAAACACCATATTGTTGAGCCCTGTCAACGTCAGAAATGGTGAAGGGAATGGCAGTAACTTGCAGTTTGGGGTGTAGCCCGAGGACGCCTCAAAAAGCCAGGACTAGTTTAATAGAAGATTCATAGTTGACTCATTCATTTTTAGACATTGATCTCTTAACTTCTCATAGTTGACACCATCTGTTATTAAAATCCAAGAACCAGACTACCCCACCTTAACCCCAGTGTTACAGATAGAGGATCCAATACCTGTAGTGGTGCTGCATATGGTGTCTTACCTCAACTGAATAAAAAACAAAGAAAGTGTATTCTTGTAAACTCCCAAACGATGCCATGAGCAAATAGGTGTCCTGCTGCAAATCTTACTTAATATGAAAAATGAAAGTTTTTCTGCTGCACGATGTACTTTTTGTATATATTTATAGATCCCTTTGCTGTAATTTTGTAATGTTATTTTTAAAGTCATGAGGTAGGTGTGTGTGTGTTTGCATGTGTGTGCTCTCACACTATACGTGCAGTTGTGCTCTATGTATGCCCCGAGCTTTTTGTCTTTTGTCGTTTTGAGTATGATACACAATACACAATACAAAGTGTTAACCCCCAAGCTCATAACCAAGGCCTTTTGATGGCTAATTATAAATGCTCACAACTCAGTTTTAGGATATCAGTGAAGAACAGCACTTATTATTTACAATGACTCATCACTGGAGGTAACTATAGCACAAGGAACACACTGCAACCTGTTGGTAAACAGAACACAGAAGGCCAGTGGCTTCAAGTTGAAGTCATGATCAGGATGTTGTAGAACGGTTAAGCTGTGCTGTGTGTGAGGAAGTTGATCTGTATCATGGCCCTGCTGTTCGAGAGGGCCCTGCTATTCCTGGTGCTATAGCTTGTTAATAGCTGGGTGTTTATTTATGTGTGTTTAATGTCAGCTCCAGATGGCTCCCAGAGACTGAACAAACCACTGACAGTCTGTCTGCTTTGTGGAGGAGTGCTCCCTCCCAAGGCAGGGGCGAGGCTCTTACACATGCGCACACACACACACACACACACACACACACACACACTCATATGCATGCACATTTGAATGCACACATGAATACAAAACCTTGCAAGAACACATACACAATGCACAGTACATAAATGTGAGTGAGCACACATCAGCACGTGTACAGTCTACACTGTGCATGATCCCATAGTTTTCAGTCTACTAATCTCCCAGTAGACTGTTAAGGCATTAGCTATGTGATGAGTTTGAGTGTTTATCCACTGATCTAAGATTCCGTGGGAAATGTATAGTATATTCATGTATAGTATTCATAATCTACCCTAAATGCTCAGTTGGGATGGTATAGTTATTGAAAAGCCCTTAACATATGATCACACAACACCCCCAAACACTATAAGCACTGACTTGATTTTTACTTTCATTTTATGGATTGTATCATTGTCATCATGGAAAAGCCCATTGGTGTTAATCACGCACACAAACATGCATACACTGCCAGGTATTACAGGCTTAAAGAATGTGCACATTTCCTATTTTATGTGAGTTTTAGCAATATGGGTGCATGAATGAGTGGTCGTTATGTGTATTTGGTGAGAATTTTG